>NC_136493.1:47519721-47572221 GCF_053919585.1 Euprymna scolopes | reverse complement strand
TAAAACTCTGTACACCTTGCCTGCTTGCATTTTGTTTTCAACGATCGGGTGATTCCATCTTTTAAAAAAAGGTTGACAGGTGAAATTCATATATATATATATATATATATATATATATATATATATATATATATATATATATATATATATATATATATATATATACAAAATTTAATAAAAACAAAGGGATGTTGTGTTTACCTGATATATGCAATGGTAAACTTAAACTAATAAAAATAACAGTATTTATATATAGAAAATTTAATCCCAACCGAATTTAAAAAGCTCAATACGCTATAGAGTAGAGCTTATTATAAGAGAAAGAAAATTAAAATTGTAAGTTGAACTTTATAATCAAAATTTATTGTTCGATTGAATACTCCAAAAAAAACAATTTACAACGTCCTTATTCTGCGGAGTTTCAAAGAATGCTATTCTTATTATTCTTCTCATCAGAGGACATAAAGAAATCAGCAAATTATATTTGTAGCAATGCTAGAATGCTTAAGTGAAACTGCAATTTATTGTAGTTATAAATTGCCAAATAAAAAAGCGAAAAACTGTTGGATATGTAAAAAATATATATAAATAAAAACAACCGCGCATAATATTTCAGCTTGCATGAAACTCCTTTCAAGTTGATCCATGCAAGCTGAAATGTTATGCGCGGTTGTTTTTTAAATATAGTTTTTTACATATCCAACATTTTTTTTCACTTTTTTTATTTGGCAATTTATAACTACAATAAATTGCAGTTTCACTTAATGCCTTAACTAGCAAATTCTGGCGGCTAAAGAATGAAGGTGAAGTGTTAAGTTTTAGTTTTGATTCTGATGGCGTCCAAGTTATTAATTTTGATCTCCAGTCATTTGCCGGGTATTCAGGGATTCTTCTAAACTTAGAATTACACGGGATCGTTCGTTATTTTCTATGTTTAGGCCAACGTACTACGCATGAAACGAATGCATACAAGAAGTGTAATCATGTAATAATAGTGTGGCTATGTATGACTTTAGAAAAAAAAGCTCTGATCCGTTAAAAAACGAGGAAGAAAAAATGAAAATAAAAATACAAAGAGAGAGTGTGCAGTGTACATGGCCATCCTTTTTTTTGTTTTGTTTTCTTTTGTGTGTGTTTGTTTGTTTGTTTTAGCAGCCTTAATAATATCGGGAAATAATAATTAATGAAGTAATATTTAACGGTGAGAACTTTTACCAAGCAGAATTTGAACCAGATATTTGACTTTGCTTGGAATATGAAATCATGCGTTCGGAATGATCCCTATCTTGGGTTGAGCATTTCCGGAAGTGATATACAAACAGCCATTAGCGTATTAAGCGACGCTCTTTGTGTAAACAAATCGAGCGGAGGCATTTGCATGATGTCAAAACATCGTTAATTCATTACCCACACAGCATCAGCCGTATAGCGCAATGATGAGAAGCTTTGACTGCAATTTGGGTTTCGATCCTTGCTTGATGCAGTTGCCCGTCTAGCCGCATTGATGAACTGTGAAACAGCGAAACAGTACTTATGTGGATGGCTATAATGCTCCCTATCTTGGTTTGAGCATTTCGGGAAGTGATATACAAACTGCCATAAGCATATTAAGCGACGCTCTTTATGTAAACAAATCTGGCGTAGGCAATTGGACGATGTTAAAACATCGTTAATTCATTACCCACACAGCATCAGTTGTATAGCGCAATGGTGAGAAGCCTTGACTGTCATTTCAACGGTCGGGTTTCGATCCTGGCTTACCGCACTGATGAGCTGCGAAACAGTACTGTATGTGGATGACTATATATATATATATATATATATATATATATATATATATATAATGACAAAAGTTTATATTTCAAATTCCAAGATGTTGATCATGTTGCCTTTTATTTCTTTAAGCGTGTTAAAATGTTCAATTCTTGAACATTTTAACACGCTTAAAGAAATAAACGATAAGAGGAACATCTTAGAATTTTGAATATAGACTTATTTGTTTGTATGTAATGTGTAGTTTCATTCGAAGTTCATAAATAGAGTTGGTATAAAAAGTGGAATATAATTGAATAAACATATTTTGTCCCACCCACCCACATACATACATACATATGAATATATATATATATGTGTGTGTGTGTGTATATATATGTGTGTGTGCGTGTGTGTGTATATATGTGTGTGTATATATATGTATATATGTGTATATATGTGTGTGTATATATGTGTGTGTGTGTGTGTATATATGTATATTTATATGTGTGTGTGTGCATATATATATATGTGTGTGCATATATATATATATATATATATATATAATGTTATGTCGATTTTTTTTTTTTTCAGCGATAATGAAATATTCGGTATTAGCGTCTCTTACCTAGGAGATCAAGGAATTACTTTTCTCTAAGAAATATCGCCTATATATTTAGGACGTAAACAAATGTTATTTATTTTTTAAACAGTACGGTTTTAAATGTGCAATATATATATATATATATATATATATATATATATATACTAGCAAAAGTACCCGTCGTTGACTGGGTTCAAAAACAGCCTACAGAAAATCGATTCTGATTTATGAAAGTATGATAGGTTATGAAAAGGAAGTGTTGTAATGAGATAGCTTCGAATTTGGGGATATCAAAACCAAAGCAAAATATGATGAAAGTAAAAATAAAATAGATAAACCCCATAATTTATTATACCATACATGTTCACACTGAAACACTTATCACAATATTCTGTCGATCTATATTAAAAGACCTTGTAAAACTTTGTGACATATTTCCATTCTATGGAGGTCAGGCGCGAACGAACACCCCATAATTTTATTATACCATATTTCTTCAAACTGAAACATAATTATCAAAGTATACTTACGCAGATAAATATAAAAAGTCTTTATTAATGTTTGTGCCTATTTCCATTCTATGGAGGCCAGGCGCGAACGCAGACCCCACAATTTTATTATACCATCTCTATTTAAGTTAAAACATACTTATCAAAGTATTATGTACATCTATATCAAAAACACTTGTAAACGTTTTTTATTTTAAAATTTTTTATTTCCATACTTTGTGGACCAGGCGCGAACGCAGACCCCACAATTTTTATGAAGCCCCGTTCTGCAGGATCAAACATACCCATTCCTGTGTCTCGATACATCTATCATTATATGTAATCAATTTTTTAAAATAGTCAACCATATAGGAGCCTATTCGTGACCAGAAACACACACACAGACATTCAGCTTATATATATATATGTATAGTATAGTATTTATAATAATAAATATCTATCATATTGTTTTTACTTGGATACTAGGTCTACTTACGTCATTGTCGTCCAATGTATGCGGCGTTTTTTTTTTTTTGTTTTTTTTTTGTTTTTAGACATCTTACACTCACCCCTCACTATTCTTCTATGCCCATAATTTTTAGTTCGTCCTACAAAAGTAGATAGTTTCCCTTTTTCGTCATGTGTGGTCAGCGTGCCTGACATTTCAGTATCGATATGTTTTACGCAGTCATAACAAATCACTCTAATCTTCATCTAAAAACGAAATTTAAAAAAAAAAAACCCTCTGAAACACGACACCGACTTACGTAGAACACATATTCTAATAGATTTATAAAACTAAACAAAAGCCTGTGTCACCTCTTATGCAACCATGTGTCAATAAGTGCACTTAAGTAGTATTACTGATCACACTATTCCGACCCATCTCGTTCATCTACAGAAGCGTTTCTCAACCGGGGTTCCTCGGAACCCTAACGTATCGCAAAGGGTTTTTTAAACGTTTTCGCGAAGACAACTGAGATAAACTAATGCACTTTTTATCTTTTTATTTATTTTTTATGATTTATCAAGGCTCAAATTATTTTTCACGATTTATCAAGGCTCAAAGGCTGCTCGAGGATAAGAGTTATTACGTTTGTCAGATGGGTGATGAGACAAACTCCTTGAGCATTGGACACGATGATTGAAAATCGAGCAGAATTTGAACCGTTAAAATTCCAGCTCGGCAAGAATTTTACATTAGATATGAAAACCCATATTGTAGCCATTTGGGAAGCAGCCCCGCAATATAGTGTTCCGTAGATGAGTAGTTCTTGAAAAGAGACTCGTCTCATGGAAGTTCCATTTAGCTCCAGGTATACACAGGAAAATAAAGCAAATTATTTATACCAGTTGTAGCTAGACAAGTTTTTCACGTGAATCTTGTTAAAGAAATGAATCCGGCTGGAGCTCATCCGAGCACCTACCATGAACATATGACCGAGTATAGAAAGGTTAGCAACGTCTCTTCTGTGAAAAACTGTTGAAAGAGAAGAGGGAATTCCTATTAGATTTCGAAGTCGATTGATTTTAGTCTATAATTTTTTTTTGTTCCTTTCTTATTTAGTTACGCCTTTGTAAAAAAAAAAAAAAAAAAAAGCCAAATATAAATTTTGAAAGACAAGCGGCTTTAAAAAGGACAAACTGGCAGCCTTGGACAAAAATATGAGAGTAATCTCTTTTCGTGTAGCTTAGTTTTCTAATATCATTATAATCTGTATATTAATAGGATAATGTTTGTGTTAGTTATTTTGTGTGTCACGCTTACATCCAAGTGACTGTCGTTTAATTATTATGAACTTTCATTTCTTGTAATAAATCATTTCACCAAAAATTCTTCATAAGTTTTGGTTTCGATTATAGCTGATGAAGGAACTCAAGTTACGAATATATATTCGTAAGTTTTGGTTTCGGTTTCGATTCAAGCTCGTGCACTCAAGTCATATGGATATATATTTTTTATTTTCGAAATCGCGACTTTATAATATATAAAAATCGATAGAATATTAACGCTATAATAATATATACGAAATCTGCAAGAATTAAAATATATTTAAACGTACTTTACGACCGGGCTACGCCGCGCGTCCCTGCTAGCTTGGATAAGTACTTTTGCAGTTTAAACAAAAAAGCTACAATAATATCAGAGCGTCTCCATTTACACTGAACATCTACAGAATGCTAACATCAATATATTACATATGAGTCCCCTGTGGAATTTCCACAGGTCTCTCTATTATATGATCATTGTGGTAATGATGTAAGAAAGCCATAGTAATTTCGAAATGCAATGGTTCTTTACCGAAGAAAGAAGTCCGCGAAACATTCCATAAAAAAAGAAATATTCGACAGAAACACAAAAAAAACATTGTAAGAGATAATCTTTAATTTACTTCAGTCCAGCACTTTTTGGCAGACAATGTGATTTTGTTATTTGTATTGAACTATGTAGCACATTATTACTTTCTGAGTATTTATTAGTAAATATTAATTTATCTCATTTGTGATGGTTCTATATTTCGAACACAATGGACGCCATATTTATAAATTTTAATAAATTAATATTTACTGCGTGTTATTGTTTTGTTTCTTTAAAAAAAATCTAATTCATTGCGCTATCTAGAAAAATATTAGCTTTAACAAAACATATTCGTTGATTCAATAACTTATTCCGTGCATTTTCCACAGATCCTGCTGGTATGCGTAATATTACTAAATCCACAATATATTCTTAGTTATTGGAATATTGTAATCGATATCATTTAAACTATACTTAGTGATGTCTGTATAAGGCCAGTATGAACCCATCTTTAATAATCAATGTCGATTAAGCACATCGTAACAGTATTTGAGAAACCGCCTTAATTGCCTTGATTTACCTTTTTAACCATTTCCTGTAAAAGTCCATATATTAATACTACAGCATGTGTGTTATTTATTTTCTGTGTCATGCTTACATCCGAGGCGTTTAATTGTTATGTGCTTCCATTTCTTGTAATAAATAATTTTAATAAGAATTCTTAAGCTTTAGTTTCGATTATAGCTGATGGCATTGAAGTCATTCATTTTTTGTTATGAATCATTTTACAAAGATTGTAACATTAGATATAAAACCCCATATTGTAGCCATTTGGGAAGCAGCCCCGCAATATTGTGTTCCGTAGATGAGTAGTTCTTGAAAAGAGACTCGTCTCATGGAAGTTCCATTTAGCTCCAGGTATACACAGGAAAATAAGGCAAATTATTTATACCAGTTGTAGCTAGACAAGTTTTTCACGATAGCGTGTTTATTTGTTTTCTGTGTCACGCTTACATCCGAGTTATAATTGTCTGTATTTTTTAGATGAGGTGGAGTCCGAACACGGTGCCCCCGTGATAATAATAATAATAATAATAATAATAATAATAATAATAATAAAGGGTTGGGTTCGAGACTCCTAACAAACGGTTCTCCAGTTCGATACAAAACACCTGATGAAGGCCGGAGGGCAAAACGGCCGAAACGTTGTGACTATAACAACCAAGATGAGGAAGTCAGTCCGACAATCTACATCCGAGTCGTTTAATTGTTATGGACTTCTATTTCTTGTAATAAATATATATGAAATCTGCAAGAATTAAAGTATCATTTAAGCGTACTTTACGACCGGGTTACGCTGGACGTCCCTGCTAGTTTAGATAAATACTTTTGCAGTGTTAACAAAAGAGCTACAATAATATCAGAGCATCTCCATTTACGCTGAACATCTACAGAATACCAACATCAATATATTACATATGAGTTCCCTGTGGAATTTCCACAGGTCCCGCTAGTAAATAAATAATAAACTAATGAAAAAATTACCTATTTGCGTTTACATTTATATTATAGGTATATAATATTTTTTAATTTTATTTTTACAAGCGAGTAATGGCTCAAAGGCTACTCGAGTATGAGTGTTAATGAGTGCACGGTTGTCACTGAGACAACCGCGTAGTAATTGTAAGAGATGCAAATTGGATAAATTTGATTTAAGGGGATAGCCTAACAAATGCTTGTTTACATTAGGCTTGACTACCACGTTGTAGTCAGCTGGAAAGCAGGCCACCGGAACGAAGTTTCACAGTTCGAGGAAAGCAGCCTTGTTCATGAAAATTGCGTTTATATTTAGGCACAAGTAATGGGGGAAATTGCTAATAATGGTTGTACCTGTATGAGTGCTTTGTGTGAAAGTTTGACAGAGATGACCATAGATTGGAGCTCAGACGAGTACTCTTTATCTTTTTATGTTGAGTTTACAAATTACGTTTGTGTGCGCGATTAAAAATTTCCTCATGAAATATTATAAAGGAATAGCATACATTTTCCTTACTATTAGTGAAAATTTTGACAAAAATAATAAAATTTTTCCTTGGGCCAATTTAAAAAAAATATATATATATATTATATTTTTACCACGGCGAAAAAAATGGAAGATAATTAGTGTACAATTGTTTTGTTCGGAGAATTAAGTTTGCACATCTTAAGATGAACTCTTTTCTAATATTAAAGTACAAGTCACTCTTTTGGCGTTTTAATCATCGACAGTTTTCTGCCTGCACAATCGATATTTGATTTTGGTTAGTCAGTTATTTATTTATTTGTGAATCGTTGCGGTATTAGTGTAAGAAAATAAAACGAAATTTCTTTCAGAAATATTTTGTCTGGGTCAAAATTATTTTCAAAGGGCCGCTATCTTCAAAAAGGACATAACTCTATATTCAGTAAGACAGTGTTATATACCTTTTGAATAGAAAAAATATTTGGTAAAAAAACTGCAGTGTAAGAAAAAAAAAACAAGTTGCCGTTTAAGTGCAGATACGATTTTGTCTCTCCAGGATTACAGAATATGCATTTTAATATGGAATTACTTTAACATCTTATCGGTGTACATGACAACGGATTTATTGTTATGAGTTTTATGTTCTCATTTTTTGTTGTATAAAATAGAATTTTTTTTGTAGTTCGTTTTCTGGGTACTAACGAAATTCAGTTCTGAAGAAATCCGATGTTCTGATAAAACAAACTTTAAACTTCAGTATGAACTAAAATAAACATTGCCTTGAAACAGCTGTAAACAAGTTTTAATATCTTTGTTAATACTTTTTATTTGTAACACGATTTAAAAATAAATTAAATCGTGAAAAATACTCATATATAATATTTATTTACACGTTTTGGGATCTTAAATTTCTTGTAACAAATAATTCCTCCCCACCCCAAAACATTAGAAAAAAAACAACGTTATGTATGACTTCCAATGTTCCTTATGCAAATCTAATGATAATAATAGAAAGATTAACCTAATAGTTGCATTGGGTTTAGTACTACAACCCTTCCACATAGACTTGCCAGTCATATTCTATTTGATTATACCAGCATTTAAAAAGCAAAATTGCTTCCTTTGGATTAGGATAAGATTTAATTAAAATCACAACACTACATTCCAAAATTGTTTTAATAATATTAGAAGCTATCTATATTAACACAAAGTTATCCGCAATAAATATTACAAAGAAAACTAGTAAAAAGAAAAATATTTCAAAATGTTTAACCTAGGTCACGTCTATTTCAATCTATAATTTGTAAGGTCCTTGTGTGTAAATATATATATATATATATATATATTAGTTAGCATTCCAAAACCAGAAGAAATATTTGGATCACACTCATAAGTTTTGATTCTTTCTCAAGAAGTAAATCTTACACGTGTTTCGTTGAATAATGAAATACCCCTAAACAACGCTTCAGAGACAGGTATGTTCCTTAAAAAGATGTTAGAGAGGTTTTATATATATATATATATATATATATATATATATATATATACACACATATATATATACATATATATATATGTATGTATATATGTGGAATGAAATCGGATTTTAATAAAGATAAAAGGAAATATATGTAAAGTTTTCAAAAACATATTTATATAGCATTTAATTATAAGAAACATAAACCACCAAAAACTAATTGAATTTAAAACACGTGGGGAGAAACTGCCTTACGGCGCTATATTAGATTTCCAAAAGATTAGAGGCGTGTTTTTAAGATTTCGTATAGGTTCTAGATTAAGGAAAACAAAAAGCTAAATGAAACGAGAGAAGATACTATTTCTAAAATTTGTATAATAAATAAATAAATAAATAAATAAAACAGATGTATGTGTGTTTGTCCGTATGTAAATATTTGAACAATAAACTCCTAAACTACTGATTACATAGCACTGAAATTAACAAGAAATATTAATCATACACCAAGGATGGTCTGTAACAATTTTTGGTTGTATGAATAACGAGTACAGGCATATGCAGGATTTACGAAATGATACTCGCACGTACTTGTCTCAGTTTCTTCCTGGTTTTGTTTACTATATTTTTAAAGGAATTTAACGTTACGTTTAATACCGGGCAACGCCGGGCAAATCTTCTAGTATATATATATATATATATATATATATATATATATATATATATATATATATATATCGGCAAATTGAAGTGAACAGTTTGCATTTCAACTATATATATATATATATATATATATATATATGAAATGCAAACTGTTCACTTCAACTTGCCGACATATTTTTACTTTCTGCGCTACCGAAGTTCACTTCATTTCTTAAAGTCGTTTGTCGTTTAATATTAACCTTTTTATTTTTACTATTTTTTTATTTTATTTTATTTTTTTTATTTTACTTTTTGTTTTTGTTTGTTTTGTTTTTTTTTGTTTTTGTTTGTTTTGTTTTGTTTTGTTTTTTTTGTTTTTTTGCTATCTCTCGATATCCATTGATAGAAAACGCAGCTGGAACGCTAAATGTTTTAGTTTCGACTCTAGCTGATGGCACCAAACCCATTTTTCTTTTAATTTCTGAAACCATTACCAATATATATATATATATATATATATATATATATATATATATATATATATATATTAGGTACAGTATAATATTCAATAAAAATATGCACGAATTAAAACACTTAAGCGTACTATACGACCTGTCAAAGCTGGGCGCCCATCGCTAATGTATATTAAATATCAGTTAAAATTTAATTAGATTCAGAATCCAATCGAAACATTTTACGAAACTAAAACTACCTACAATAAACTGTTACTAAAACGTGTATTCTCATTTTCATATATAAATTAATATGGTGAAAGTATATATATATATATATATATATATATATATATATATATGCTCGTCTGTATCATTTTTTGCATATAAACTCTGTTTAAATAAGAGAGCGACATCTGCTATTTTATGTATGTATCTATTTGTTTGTTTGTTTGTTTACCGAGCACCTGTCCCGATTTCGACCCGTTCACCTGACACTCTGTGATTCCTTCTGTCTGCCTGTCTGCTCGAAAGTGGGGGGGGGGGCGGAGCTGAGATAAATAAAGAAAAAAATCGTTGGTTTAAAGAATAGGCTTCTTTTAGGGGGAAAAACTCGATATAACAAAAAGAACGGAAAAGTAAAAAAAAAAAAATCATTACGGGAAAGTAAGTCACTCCTATTTGACAATTTGCTTCCCGATAAAAGAAATTTATAGCAAGTAGCAATATGTATGTATATATAGGTTGATCAATAAGCTAACCTTCCTATATAATATATATATATATATATATATATATATATATATACACTAGCTTGACGCCCGGCGTTGCCCGGTCGTACAATACACTTAAACGTATTCTAATTTATGCAGATTGCGTATGTATTATTATAGAATCAATCCTCTATTGAATATTATATATTACGAGGAATAATTTGCCCGGTGGACTAATTCGCAAAAAAAAAAAAAAAAAAAATGTCGTTCATTACATTCCATCTGTGTTTGTTTACAATATCTCGTCAGCTGATGCTTCGGTTTGTCTGTGTTTCGTCTCTTATAGATAAAAAAAAAAAAAAAAAATTTATAGGGCGATAATTTGTTACACCGTCCAAGGTTACACCGGTGTTGCATAAAATAATCCCCTGTAAAAAAAAAAAAAATTATGTATAAGAGAAAAGCTATTTTTCAGATCAAATTATTTTTCGATTTTCGGTACTTATCAGATGAATTCATGTACAAAGCATCTAAGAACACCGCCAGAAATCTAAATCACCATTTGTGTTAATTTTGCAAGAGATGGGCTCAGCCGTTTCGGAACCTATGAGGAAGGATTTCACGCACGCACAAACACGAAGTGACTTTTATATAATAGTGTGTATATATATATATATATATATATATATATATATATATATATATATATATACACAAAATTCATGCCCGTAGATTCGGCATATATGAGGGCTTAAATTCACTCAATTTTTGTGTTAATTGCTAGTTACTTCGATGTAGAATGCTATCCTACGAGATAAAGATTAACTTTGTGACCGAGTTCGAATCTGGCAGTAATTGTCACTTTCTGCACTGGTGATTGCGTAAGCATGAAACGCAAATGTATGTAGGTATAAAGATAAGTATAAATATTTATAAAAATACTAGACTACCCGTGACCCGTTGGGCCAGTATGTTATATTAGCTCTATGGAATTCATGTATGAGTGTGACACTTGTGACATAACAGAAACATTTCTATGAAAGTATATTAAAATGAAAAAATAATATAGATTTCTATGAGTCGTTCTGTTTATAATTTATTTTTGAAAAAAAAAACCTACAGCCATTGAATTATAAGTGGTTTGCTATAGTTATAGGTAAATGTGCACTGAACAGATACCGTAATACTTCAAGTTAACTTCAAATTTTGATATCTTTTATTTTAAACGCGAAAAAAAAAACAATTGGGACGCTGAAAACGTACACAGTAAAACAATACGTTTTATTGTTGCGTTGATTTTTTATTTGTAACGCAAATTAAAAAAAAGATTCGGAATTATTTATGTTGGTAGTGTAGAAGAAAATGTATGAATGTTGTTAAGAAAGCTGTATTAAAAAATGGAGAATGAATTAGAAAAATATGAAGGTGGTGTTTAGATCGCCGTTGTAAAATGCTCTGATATGTTATTAACGGGTTACAGTAGATTTATTTGTAAGAAAACTGCGTTAAAATAACTTAAACGTAATACGGAAATGAACGATGTAAAAAAAAATGCAGAAAGTATTAACAATTGTTTATTTGGATAATTTAAACGCAAAAAAAAATTGGGACGCTGAAAACGTACACAGTAAAACAATACGTTTTATTGTCGCGTTGATTATTTCTTTATGTACGCATGTGCAACCGGAAGTCGTACACCGGATATTGGATTACAACACCCGTTACAGGGTTATTTGAGTTTTATAATTATATAGATTACCATATATATATATATATATATATATATATACACTCACATGCACACACTCATAATGTGTGTGCGTGTGTATATAGCGTGTGTTTTGACGGTTAAAACTATTTGTCAAATGTATTTTTTAAATAAAGAGCATACAGAAACGTATTTGATGTATTTTTGGGGAATATAAACAGTATAAATTAATCGGATGAAATGACTCAACACACAAAGTAAGTTATAACAAGTTTATTGTACATTGTAACAAAAAAGAGATTGACACGAACGTATTTTGAATGCTGGAATATCAAGATTAACTTACTCTATCCCATTGATTACCGCTGGCTAACGTCTTTTATAGACTGAGTAATCCATTCTCAAGGAATACCACGATCTTTCATTATATCAGTATTATAGCTATTTTACTACTGTTTCCAAGCAGTGGGTTTTTTTTTTCTAAATTGCATAATGGAACCTTTAAACATTAATACCAAATCTTCAGAATATTTCCTAGATGCCCAGCGAAAATAAGTCAACGACGATTTCGATGTAAAATTGTTTTATTGTCAAATACATCGGTAAACGTGTGTAAAAATTATGAAAAAGATTTGTATTCTAAAATTAAAAAAAAAATACAGTTCAGAAATGCTTTTTTGGTTAAAAAAAAAAATCTTTTAAAAAAGATCCAATTAGTTTGTTCTCACGTGTTTATGATTTAAAAATAAATATTGGAAACAAATTTTTAATTGTTTGCAAAAAAAGAAAAAAATGCGACATAAAATATTACGAACTGTCTTTTGACTTTTGATAAACATCGGTTCGGAATTTCCGATTTAAAAAAAAAAACAGCCATCTTTTAATGGACACTTTGTTATATTATTGATCGTATACAATAAATTGTTAATAGTTAGTATTATGTTGCAGCGGTGATAATTCAAAAGAGGGTGATATGCCGTAAAATGCAAAAAACATATCACAGCCAAACAAAATTGTGTGTGTGTGTGTGTGTATATATATATTTATATATATATATATGTATATGTACGGTATAATCACGTTGACACACCGGTTCTCGTCAGATCAACGAAGTTAAGCAATGATGAGCCTGGCTAATACCAGATGGGTGACCATTTGGGAATTCTAGGCGCTGTATGTGCTTTCCGCTTATCTCGGCATTGTTTCCAGTCGTCCTGAACCTCCACTTGCCACTGGCATTCAACAATGTCGATTCAGGAGAGGTGTGGTTGGAGATTGCGCAACTCTTGCCACAAAAATTTCATGTGCAGGCACCTTTACCGCCGTGGGTATCCATAGTCTGTCAAGACTGAAGGAAGCATATATATATATATATATATAATTTAACTCGTTACCATACCATTTTCCTGTTTGTTTTTTTTTTGTTTTGTTTTTGTTTTTTGTTTTTTCTATAATTTTTTTTTTTTTTTTTTAACAAGAGTTGGATACTCCGTTGTTTCTTTCTGTATTGCTCCCTTTTATTTATTTATTTATTTTTGCATTTATTTATTTATTTATTTAAATAATTGTCATTTTTCGGTGTCGTGGTTTTACGCGTTAACCACTGCGCCGCGGGGAGCAGATTTGTAGCGGTCGTTTATTTTAGGCTCAAAGCTTACACATGCAAAAGAAAGAAACAAACAAAAAGGCCTCGGTAATTCCTTTCGCATAACAACAAGCTCGCCACAAGACATCAATTCGGCATAACCCACAAACAGCGTTAATCCAGTTTTACGCTCTTTTGTGCTGATCGGCCATTTTCTTTTGCTTTTTTTATTCCGAGTCCTATCAGTGTAGAACTTTTTTTTACCGCTCTTTTTTTTTTTTTTTTTTTCATTTAACCCTTCGGCCCAGCTGGAGTGCGGGGGAGGAAGAGGGGTCTGATAGCTCGCACGAATGCACAAAAACGACTGATTGTCGGCCTATAAGCCCTGAGGGTCTCTATCTGAGTAAAGATACGATTAGTAGAAGGAATGTCTCCATGGAGCAAAAGTTCGAAAGGCAATGTCGTACAGCATTGCTACCGTAGGGGGTAATGTATAAAGGTTGCGGTCATATGAAGAACGCCCCAAAAAACTTTGTATAAGTAGTAAACATATTTTTATATTGTTCTATAACATATATATATATAACTAAATAAGGAATTATTTCCATTAAAAATCCAGTTAGTAATATGCATCTAAAATTGTGAAAAGCGCGCTTGAGAAGTATCAAAATTGGTTGAATGAGCGAAATTGCACATCAGGTCAAATTTTGTTGCCATTTTGTTTGAATTTCACGTATTAATCATACTTTTCTCAAATTAATTCCAGCATGTCTTTTCTTCAGCGCCATTTACAAAAGATCAGAAATAGAAGATGCTAAAGAAGATTGGCGTTTATAAAATTAAATTGTGGAATGAAACCCTTAAAAACATTAGGTTAACGCTTGTTTCCAGAGGATTCTAATAGTAATCACATTAATGAGTCTGCAATTAATTGAAAATTCCCCTTAATTAGAAAAATGATAGTTGTGAATGTTTGTCATCCGAAATCCAAGTAATATTCTGCATATTATATATATATATATATATATATATATATATATATATATATATATATATATCAGTCCTCGCGCGAAAGCGCAGGACACAAAATATTTTAAATAATAATAATAATAGAATAACAATAACAAAGTCTTTCGCTAGCGAGGACTACTATTGAGTGTAACCAGTTATACACTCCTTTTGAAATTTTCATCACTATTTTTCTCGTTATCTACTGAATATTTTTAATGAAACCTATATGAAATATTGTCCTTATTAAATTGTAAAGATTTTCTATTTTGAAAGATGTTTAAAAAAATTTAATCTAAAAAAGTTATTTTAAAGTTTTCGTTAAAAAAAATTCAGATTTTCTCATTATTCAGACATGTATGACAAAGAGGGAGTTGCAAAAAGGAGTTGTGGTATGAGAATTACGAACTGAAACAGAATATTCAGACCTGTAATAATACAAAGAGGGGGGTGCAAAAATGAGATGTGGTGTAAGGAGAAATACAATCTGAAATAGAGAGGCGGAGAGTTTTTATAAATATATACAAAAGCACATTCATGTTTTTTTAATCCAAATTAATAAATTAAATAAAATATAATCTTAAAAAGATACGATACAAGTTAGAAAAGCATTTCATCCAAGGCATGAAAATTGTTAAACAAAATGTTTTTACTATAGGCTTTAAAAATAAAGGTACAAGATTCAATTTGACATTTATTTATCTTCAAAGTGTACTTTTATTTTACAAAGTAAGGTATTACATTTTTATACCTTACTTTGTAAAATATATAAAAGTACACTTTGAAGATAAATAAATGTCAAATTGAATCTTGTAACTTTTATTTTTAAAGCCTATAGTAAAAACATTTTGTTTAACAATTTTCATGCCTTGGATGAAATGCTTTTCTAACTTGTATATATATAATCAGATAAGATTTTCCAAAGGTTTAATATATTAAAATCTATTGGGCAATGGCAATATACATATATCAATAAGAATTTAAGCCATATAAATTGACTCCAATATTAAGCAACGTGATTAACATTTCTGTAATCGAGTATTCATATATACTTGCAAAAACCGAAAACCACAAGGAGAAAGATAGTATCATATTTGTATTTTTTTTTTTTTTCGAATATTACAATTGTTTCGATATCATAAAATTAAAAATTGTCTGGTTGATGTCGAAACCAAAATATACAAATGATATCTTTCTCCTTTTGGTTTTTGCAAATATAGAAGGGACACTAAGAAAGGGGCGCTAAGGAAAACACGGAGATGAGCTAAAAAAGGTAAAATATTGAAACAAAAAAGAAACAGCATATACAAAGAGCAACCGTCGTAGTAAGTACCGCCAAGATGACGGACTATAAAAGTACACCAACTACATAAAAAGTCGTAACTTCCAGTTAATTTATATACTTCGGAAGAGTTCACCTTTTGTGCATACGCGAATCCACACAATATATATATGCACAAATTATTTATATAAAGATATGTTACATATTTCAGAGACGTACCATGGTTTCATTGCAGTGGATCTGCCTTTTAAAAATCCAATCAATTCATTAGCGACTCACGAAACGAGAAACTAATCGAAGAATCTTTTACACTTGAAGTCGCTGATGATTTGTTTGGATTTTTAAAGGCTTTTTAAAAAGCTGTAATAAAACCATGGTACGTTTCTTAAATATGTGACAATTTTTATATAAATAATTTGCATTTTGGTTCTCAGTTGCAATCGAGAACTTTATTGCTTTCTTTTCAACGCATCCCTACACTATATATATATACATATATATATATATATATATATATATATATATATATATATATATACTAGCTGTACCAAGCCACGCATTGCTGTAGCTCATGTTATGTAAATAGACCCCTACGATCATCACCACACAAAAAAAAGACAAAATTCGTTTTTTTAAGAAGGAATTGGTGTGTCAAACTTTCTTTTCGTTATAAAAAAATATCCTTAAGTTAATTAATAAAGAAAATATTTATTTATTTGCGGACTGTTATCCTCATCTCCAATAATAATCAGAGTATGGGAGCGAGAAGGAGAGTTGGGAAGAATATATACAGAGAGAGGAAATATAAAATGGTATAGATATTGTTGACGCCGTAAAATAAGAGAATAAACGTCGCAATTTACTTAGAGAGCAAAAGTATCATTGCGGCGCCATATTTGAATGGTACGTTAGTGTTTGTTTAGCATGTGAATACCGTTAATCTGGAATATAAGAATGGTCAGACCTCCGCCAATCAGAATCAGCGGAATTAGTCTGGAAAGACTTTATTATCTTTGAAACGGAAACGGGAAAGATTGTTATGTCTATCAGTTTATAATCCAGTTACGAAGGGTACAAGCACAATATATGCATGTGTATATTTTGTCTCGGTGTTGATTGGGGGGCCGTAGGAGGATTTGATATTTAAAGAGAAAAATAGGAACTACTTCCTCTAAAGATGGTTGCGATTGTGATGATATTACTCCTAGGATGAAATATAGGTTTTTTATAATAACGACTAAATGTGTCTAAAATGTCGTTCTAAAGTTACATAAGATAGTGGCTCATAGTCTATGCATAATAAATTTGTATATGGCATCTCTTGTTGTAAAGCTACGGTATTTGGTCCGGGGAATTTCTGCAATCAGAATATTATATATATATATATATATATATATATATATATATATATGAGCGAGAGCATATAGGTGTTATAGTTGTTTAAAGCTGTTTCAAGACAATATTTATATAAGTAATGCAATGAGATATACAATTTTGAACACTGGATTATCTTCAGAGATAAATTTCTGCAGATGCTCAGTAAGATATTTTAATACATCTGTGGTCTACGTGAGGCTCCACTGTCTGCGCGGACTATTAGCGAAACGTTGATGACTTCTCTTAATATGTGCTGATGAAGACTTCAATTTGGAATAACATTATCGACAATCTAAGTCATGGAAGAACGCGAGAAAGAAATGGTTTTTGTTGTTTTTGTAAAATATTATTAATTGATATTATTAATAAATAAGATAAAATGAAAAATTAGAGTTCAAATTTTAGATTGATTTTTTAGATAAACACGATATCAGGTCAAATTTGAAGGGCATTTTGTTTTGCTTCGGCTACTTTACACAATTTTGGCACTTTTCAAACGTGATTTTCTCAATTTTAGATGCATAAGACTAACTGGATTTCTAATTGAAATGATTCCTCGTTTAGCAGTATATAGTACAAGCCACAACATAAAACTATTTTTATTGCCTGTAAAGATGTCCTTCTTGCGATCTACCATGACCGCAATTTTTTAAAATATTATCATTACTAAACGCGCTGATTGAAAGGACGCATCTTTTTAGTCGGTGTGTTAGATTTTTTTTTTTTTTTTTTTTTTCGTGTTGGCTGGACGATTTGCCGTGGCTGCGTGCGGAAACCGATCAATTTGCATTCGTTAGTTGGGCGTGTAAATGTACGTTCCGACCCCCAGCTGAGGCTTTGTGACGATGCCTCTGCATTGGCTATGTTAAACGGTTTCTACGTATGGCAATAGGGGGTAAGGGGAGAATGGGGTCGCTTTTCACGTCCACAATTGCAACCCCCGCAGTTCTATTAACCCCCTGTGCCGTTACAGTTGATTAGATTATTAATTTATGTCTATTTAACAAAGAAAAAGTGAAGATCTGTTTCTGTTAATAGCCGGCCTTCTATGGCTCAACACATGCTATTATGTACCGTTTCATTTTAGATATTCTGATAATTCACACATTAAATCATAATACACACACACACACACACACACACACACACACATTCTGGACCGTCTGGCCGTGCTTGCTTGCTTGAATCTTATCTTCGACGATCGAGCGATTTCATCTTTTAAAAAAATGTCGACGAATATATATATATATTGACGGATTGATTGTTGCTATTTCTTTTGATGAGTTAACATTCACTGATTGATATAATAATTAAGTGATTGATTTTGCGCTACGAAGCAGATACTGTCAAGAATTGTATAAGTCAAATGAAATAAAGGAATAAATTATAAGATGGTCAACATCATGAATTTTGGAATATAAGTTTTTGTCATTTATTCTCTCTCTCATATATATATATATATATATATATATATATATATATAATGGGCATGGCTCAGAGGCTAAGGAATGAGGATAGTTGTATGTTTTGGTTTTGATTCTAGCTGATGGCACCACCCAAGTCAATGGTCGCGACACTGGACGTGCCAATGCTTTGAACAGATGGTCGGTTAAAACCACAAGTCCTCGCCACGCAACTTAAAAATGGTTGCTTTCAACAGAAGAAACCAGTTCTCAAATGTGATGACAATTTTTTTAAGTCGCCTGACGAGGACTTGTGGTTTTAATCGACCATCTGTTCGAAACATTAGCATGTTTAATGTTGCTACCCTGTTAATGTGTTTATATAAATAAAAATATTTCTTGCTCTTTTTTTTTTGTTGAGCACCCCTCTCTCTTCTCCCTGCTCTCTCTCCCTCTCTCTCTCTCTCTTCCCCCCTCCCTTCTCTCTCTCTCTCTCTTCCCCCTTCTCACTCTCTCTTCCTCCTTCTCACTCTTTCTTCTCCTCTTCTCACTCTTTCTTCCCCTCTTCTCACTCTTTCTTCCCCCCCTTCTCACTCTTTCTTCCCCCCCTTCTCACTCTTTCTTCCCCCCCCCCTTCTCACTCTTTCTTCCCCCCCCCTTCTCACTCTTTCTTCCCCCCCCTTCTCACTCTTTCTTCCCCCCTTCTCACTCTTTCTTCCCCCCTTCTCACTCTTTCTTCCCCCTTCTCACTCTTTCTTCCCCCTTCTCACTCTTTCTTCCCCCTTCTCACTCTTTCTTCCCCCTTCTCACTCTTTCTTCCCCCTTCTTACTCTTTCTTCCCCCTTCTCTCTCTCTCTCTCTCTCTGTCCCCCTTCTCTCTCTCTCTCTTCCCCCTTCTCTCTCTCTCTTCCCCCTTCTCTCTCTCTCTCTCTCTCTCTCTTCCCCTTCTCCTCTCTCTCTCTTCCCCCTTCTCTCTCTCTCTCTCTTCCCCCTTCTCTCTCTCTCTCTCTCTTCCCCCTTCTCTCTCTCTTCCCCCTTCTCTCTCTCTTCCCCCTTCTCTCTCTCTCTTCCCCCTTCTCTCTCTCTCTTCCCCCTTCTCTCTCTCTTCCCCCTTCTCTCTCTCTTCCCCCCTTCTCTCTCTCTTCCCCCCTTCTCTCTCTCTTCCCCCCTTCTCTCTCTCTTCCCCCTTCTCTCTCTCTCTCTCTCTCTCTCTTCCCCCCTTCTCTCTCTCTCTTCCCCCTTCTCTCTCTCTCTTCCCCCCTTCTCTCTCTCTCTTCCCCCCTTCTCTCTCTCTCTCTTCCCCCTTCTCTCTCTCTCTTCCCCCCTTCTCTCTCTCTCTCTTCCCCCTTCTCTCTCTCTCTTCCCCCCTTCTCTCTCTCTCTTCCCCCCTTCTCTCTCTCTCTTCCCCCTTCTCTCTCTCTCTTCCCCCCTTCTCTCTCTCTCTTCCCCCCTTTTCTCTCTTCCCCCCTTTTCTCTCTTCCCCCCTTTTCTCTCTTCCCCCTTTCTCTCTCTCTCTCTTCCCCCCTTCTCTCTCTCTCTTCCACCCTCCTCTCTCTCTCTCTTCCACCCTCCTCTCTCTCCACTCCCTCTTCCACCTCTCCTTCTCCTCTTTCTCTTTCTTTTACCCATCTCCTTCTCTTCTCTCTCTCTCCCTCTTATTTTATTAAGAAAACGAAATATAGACTCTCCAAAAAAATAGGATGCTTGATACATGTAATATATTTTAGAAATCATGAGGCTGTACATTCTACGATAAAATTTACACATTATGGTAACGAACAAAGCAGTTCACACGAAAATTTACATTGCACTTTTTGCTAGAAGTTAGTGGCTTACTATTTATTACTATTGCAAGACCCAAAACTTCATACGTCATCGAACAAAATAGAATTTTCGAAAATTTCACAAGAATTTTTCTGAGAGTTCTTAACAACTCTTGGAGAGAAGTTGATGAATATAGACGAATGATATCCTTTCTTTAATTGTGCAGTTGAAAGTACTTATGTGTTAGCTTATAGTTTGAAAAAAAAATATTTTGGTGTTTATTGAGCAATGTGATCGATGATCGATCGATGCCTCCGTTCAGTCTCGAAACATAAAGGATACCCCTGTAGGGCCAGTTGCGCGTGTAATTGTGAGGCAAGGGTTGCGCAATCACTAAGCACACCTCTCCTGAATCGACAATGTTTGGGTCCAGTGGCAAGGAGAAGACCAGGACGACTAGAAACAATGCCGAGATAAGCGGAGAGCACATATAGCACCTGGAAGTTCCAAATGGTCACCCATTTAGTACTGACCAGGCTCAACGCTGCTTAACTTCGGTGTGTCAACGTGATTATGCCGTATATCTAATGTGATCTAATGAGTTTATTGTAAGTGGCTTTTTATTTTAATTGGTATAAATCAATAGATAAATCAATAGATTCGCTTGAAGTCGTTCTCACGAAGAAATGTATCGCAATGTTTGATATCCTGCACATGATTTACTTATATGCACAAATGTTTTTAAGCAATTTTTTACTTAAAAGGTGGTCAAGATATAAAACTAATTAACAAATAAACGTTACCAAAGGCAAGATAAGTTATTCTTTTACCTGAATAAGTTTTTTGACGTTTTAACTTTTATTTTGAAGCGTTCATGAAGTTTGAAACATAAGTAGTGCCGAGCGTTTACGTTAAAGCGAACAACAAAATGGCGGGCTTAGAGATATCATCTTTAGAGTCTCGATAATCGCTAAAAACTCGAAAATAAAACGAAAATACTAGAATAGAAACCCATGCAATAACTGTCACTGTTACATTTATGCCCATTTATTTTTGTAGGTTTAACTTGAGCGCTCGGCACTACTGTCGTTTCAAACTTGATAAACGCTTTAAAATAAGTTCTTGCAGGTAGGTAGAAGAGTAACTTATCTGACATTTGGTGACATTGAATTGTTATATATTTTTTCTTTTGATAGATTTTTTTTTTTTTGTCTATAGTAAAACAAAATGCTATTATGTTTCGTTTTGTGAGCGTGTCAAACCATGCATAACAGGGACGCTAGAGTTGTAAGACTTAAACCATCGTCATCCTCTCTCATTCTATTCCTGTTCGGCAGGTTGGCCTCGTTCTGGCAAAGCGACTGTTTTCGAACGAACTTAACCTTTGGCTCAAGTGTCATAACGATTGTATTAATTTCAATATTAATGCGTACACACACACACACACACACACACACACACACACACACACACACACACCGGCTTGTTTGCCCGCTGTTGGCACTCAATTAGCCAATGTTTACCTATCATCACATCCGCGTGTACTGGTCGAAACAACTCGACTGTTTACTTCGGCATAGACCGCGGTATCGCACTAATACCCTCTCCTCTTCGCCATTTTTCCCCTATTACTACTATCACCACCACCACCACACCCACGTCGCCGCCGCCGTTTCCTCGGACGGACAACTAATAAATAACATTCCGACAACTACGACTATCTTGAACAGCTTACACAGTACCGGGAGAGGAACAAGCTGAACGAGCCATCAATCTTAGTGGCCACCACACACACACATCAGAATGCTGTATGTGTGTGTATATATATATATATATATATATATATATATATATATATCTACACACACACACACACACAAATGTAGGCAAATTTGAGCGTATTTTATTGGTTTGAAAATATAGGTTCTTTTTGTACAAATTTTCATAAAATTTTAACCATAGAGCAGATTTATAATCTTCAAAAATCCTGCAAATTTTCATGTAGTTTTGTCTCGTAAAACCAAAGATAGGAATATTTTAATATTCAATTTGGCTACCAGTGTGTGTGTATATATATATATATATATATATATATATTTCATTACACCGATGAAGACCGAAGGATCGGTCGAAAATATGTACTTGTAAAAAAATATTATTTTGTATTCCTGCACGTTACCAATTGAAAACGAATAAAGAAAAATGATCAGCTTTTATACTTTTCGTATTCTTTTTTATACATTTCCATATATATATATATATATATATATATATATATATATATGAGAGAGATACCAACTTTTTTTGACAATTTTATAAGTTAGAAATCTGAGCGACTATTGACTAGATTTTAACAAATGCAGGCTCGTTGGAAAGGTAACAGCCTGAATTATATAGTAGGCTATATGACATTTGCCCTTAAGGTCGCACATTTGAGGGGACCATCCATTATCCAGAGCCTATTTTTTGGCACTTTTTACAGCTGTAAAATGTTTCAATCGTAGTCCTTTGTTTTCTTTGTTTTGCATATGAATTACAAAATATCGGATATTTCTCCAAAACCTCTCTCCTTGATGAAGGGGAGACTAAAACTTGCTGCTATGGTTTCAAATGATCTGAAATAACAGCAAAGGGAGACTTGATTCCAAATATTTCTCATATGTTATATCTCTCCTCTTTTGTTTTCATACATAAAGTAAATTTCGCAGTGCATAAGGATTATTTGATACTGGAGATATTCATAATCGTACCCTATTACCAAATATATATTGTCAACATTCTTCTTGTCTCTAAGTATGTTTCATTTATATAGACTATTCCTATCTACATATTTTGGTCCTGATCCATGTCCAGTTTTCTTGTTTCTTACAATAATATGTGGCCCCTATTGAAATGAAGGGCTCTCGCCTTTGGGGCATTCAATGTTTTTCTTGGTCTGACCTTCACTCCTGATCTGAAATGGAGCGCATACATCAAATCCGTTGTCAATATCTCTGGAAAAATGGTTGTGGCATTCTACCGCTCCAGTAAATATCTCACTGCTCGTACGTTCTCGGATGGAGTACTGTTGCGATATCTGGACAAGAGCTGCTCGGAGCATTCTATCCTGCCTTAACACAGATCAAAACGGACTTCGTAATCTAGTAGGCGATGCCCTTTTCTCTTCTAAGTAACCTCTTTCCCACAAAAGAGACATTTCAAACATATCCCTGCTCTATCGTTATTTTCATGACTATTGTTCAACTGCGTTCCAATTTATAGCCCCCCCGCTAATTTTCGCAAAAAACACTCTAACCAAAATATATCAATAAATCCCCCCCCACTCTCTATCAGTGCCTAAATCTAAACTTGGATTCCACGAACAAACCTTCTTTTCTAGAACTGCCTGTCTGTTGAACTCTGTTCCGCTGGTCTGCTTTCCAGCCGACTATAATATCGTCGTCTTCAAGTCCAATGTAAACAAGTCTTTATTGTGCCGCCCTTGTAAATAATCTAATTATACCAAATTTCCACCCCAAGCGATTACTACATTACTTCCCCCAAAGACTATAATACACACATTTACCCTTATCCTCGAGTAGACTCCGGGTCTTCATATGTGGTAATCTTTTTGTAAAAAAAATGGCTGATGTACTTGCCATAGTCACTTTGAGTGATGATTACTAATAAAGGTTTTTTTACTTAATTTTTTTTTTCTCCGATAAATCACATGTTAATTATATTAATAGGCTTTATGTTACGTTTGGATGTATATATGAATATTATCGCTATTATTGAAATTTATGTTGTTAATATTTGGTTTATTTGATGTAATTAGTAATTCTTCTAGTATATGCTGGTTACTGGTATCTTCACGCATAGATGTGTTTACTAAAGGTTTTCGAAATTGGTAGCGGAGTCAAGGATGTTGGTTAATAAGGTTCTTAAAAAGATTCATGGTTAACCTCCTCGATAATGTCGTGGTAGTCAAGCCTATGTATGTGATTTTCTTCACTGTCAGTCTCCCAGTGGATATTTAAACTCACACACAAGGTTTGCCCTATCCAAAAACAAAATCAAGAGGGAATAATGCTATTAGTAGGGCCAGGACAACCGCATATTATTTTCATTGTTTTGACTCTCGAGTGTGTATCCGTTGATATCTTATATGCTTTTATATAGCGTGATGTGGTTCTCGGTAGATTAACTCTGTGTCGGATATAGACTCAAGACAACGATAAAAATATTCTGTTGCCATAGCCCTAGTTATTAGAAATAAGCTTTGATTTTTTTTTAAACTTATTATAGAAAATAATTTAGATATAATATATTTTTTAATGAGACGGATATATACTAGCAGGTCGCCCGGCGTTGCTCCGTCGTAAAATACGTTTAAATATATTTTCATTTAGTCAAATTTCGTATTTATTATACTGCAAATTCTCTATTGATTATTATATTGTGCTTGATGTGTAGAAGTGATTTCAATAGTTAAAAGTTTGAGTGCCATCAGTTGGAATCGAAGCAAAACCATTTACCTCTTCAGCGGTGTCCACTACGATATGACCCAAGAGCAGATAGATTTCAAAACTTTAAAAAAAAATAACGCAGTTTAACACACAAATGTATTTTTGCGCATGCGAAGAGCCATACTTTAAGTTGCCTTAGGCATGCCAAGTTCCATTTTTTTTTTTTTTTTTTTTTTTTTTTTTTTTTTTTTTTTTCAATTTTGACCGCTTACCAGCTATTTTTACCAGCTAAAAATAAAATCAAATTTGTTCCACAGATTTTTGTACATGCTCTGGAGAAAAAAAATTAATATCCATTGAGATTTAATTTTGAAAGTCTAACTAATATATATATATATATATATATATATATATATATATATATATATATATATATATATCAAAAAGGGTAGAAGTGCCGACTATCTTCTAGACGGTTGGGTTTCGATTCTGGTTGGAGGTGCGGATTGTCTAGCCCTACTGAAGAACTGTGATACAAGGAAACCATGAGTTTGGATAGCATCACAGAAAAACGGTATCTGTGGCTACATTCAGGCACTCTGCTGAGTCGTAGACGACGAAACACGTGTCAGTGAAGAATTATATTAACAAAACAAAACAAAAAAAAAACAATATATATGCCGCTCAATATTTGGTATAAGAGAAAGTATTCCCAACTCGGATTTAGATTTTTTAAAAAAATGCACTTTCGTATAAATAATTGAATTCATTCAAAAACGTGTCCCAAAACCAAATGCATAACATGTGTATATAGTCCTCCACAACCAGTACTGTTTCGCTGTTTCACAGCTCATTAGTGCAGCTAGACAAGCAGATATCTCAAGCTAGGATCGAAACCTGATCGCCCAAACGGCAGTCGGATCTTCTAACCGTTGCACTATACATAGAGAGAGAGCGAGGGGAGGATAAAAATTAATAATTGTTAGTTATGAATTAGTTTCAAAAGGAGAAACAAAATAAAATCAAAATAGATTTTGTTTTATCAATTTTTGTTTATTACGGACTATTATCTTCATCTTTTCTTAGTTTTTCCACGACGTTTCGGCGAACTATTCCTCTAGCCTTCGTCAGGTTGTAACTGCGACGGGATAAGAACTCCGAATCCCCTAACTGCATCTACTGCAATTACTGCCTTCCATAGTTGTTGTCTCACCACGTTTTTGGCCAAATAATTGCAGCAGATGCAGTTAGGATATTCAGAGTTCATATCCCATCGTGGTTACCACCTGACGAAGGCTAGAGAAATAGTTCGCCGAAACGTCGTGAAACAACAACTAAGAAAGATGGAGATAATAGTCCGCAATAAATAAATTAATAAATAATATTCATCTCAATAACGAATTCCAATTAAATAATATATATGATTTTGTTTTGTTTCTCCTTTTGAAACTGATTCATAGTAGATAATTAATCTTTATCATCAATATTAATATAGCTCTAGAATAAATATATACCTATTGAGCTTATTATATGTCTACGGTACTATGGGCACTTTTTTTTAATAGTATTAATACATTAAATTAAACTTTGCTGTTTCAGATTTCCGGTTTAAAATCCTCCTATGATATAATACACACGCATATATATATATATATATATATATATATATATATATATATATATATATATAATGTATTATTATAAAGTAGGATGTTGGATGACAATATTGGTAAAGATGGAGCGGTTGTTTCTGACTTCGTATGACCGGAATTTAGTCAGAATTCCTTCAGTGCAGTTTTGAGCAAGTGTAATTAAAATCATGACAGGTGAAGGCACTAGTTAAACATTTACACTTGACGTAAATATGCGGTAGATCTCCCCCCCCCCATCTACTTGCCTACCCTGAAGAACTTAATAAATATCTTCTGTTTGAACACGGACCACATCATTTGCAATATCTGTATGCCCTCGATCAGGTGAGGCGGAGGTTTGACTGTCTACGTTGGACGTGGGTAGTACATTAGTCTAGTCATTCATCGTTTGCGGATTTGATCCTCGATGCGTATCAAAGCTACTCTGCGCCAATATCATGCGTTTTGGAGTTTAATTCGACTCGCTGATCAATGTGTAGATCCCGCTGGTTGCTTTTATTATGATAATAGTATTTATTATCTCTTTATGACCTGAATTATGATGTAGATGATTAAAAAATATTTGAGATGTCAGCATACTGAATGCAAGTAATGGACAGTTGCAATCTGAAGGTATCTGGCATCAACTTAGGTACTGAACTAATACGTATAAGGCGTGTTTGAATCAATTTCCACTTCATTTATGCCGTTATATTCATTTATTTACGACTGAATGAATTAGTACAACTATATATTGTATAAAGAGTTAATTTCCTCAAAAAATGAGAAAGTAGTTCCTGGCAGGATGGTATCCTGGCCGCAGAACAGATACTACACTATTCCATAAAATAAACAGGTGATGCATGAAAGAATGGGCTTATTAAAATAGAACAGACAAAAAATAGGAGGTAATGCCGAGGACGGTGGTCTCCTGACAAAAGAGAAATTAAACTCCCACCCTCCAGAGTAAGAATACTAAATGCGAATAATATGGTAATAGATGAGTAATTTTTTTTTTAAAACAGAATTGGATTACCCGAAATTTTACAATAGAAATCCACTTCTGTATAATTGTACTAAATATTTTTGTCTATATTATGAAACTCTGTGGACCGTCCGATCTTGCTTGAATTTTGTCCACCAAACACACACACATAATATATATATATATATATATATATATATATATATATATATATATATATATATAAGCCAGGTAAATTGACTCAATTTATTGATATATGTACATAACCATTGGATAATAGATTTTAAACCTCTGGGAAAATTTATATTATATATATATATATTATATACATGTTGACACATCGGTTCCCGTCAGATCACCAAAGTTAAGCAACGTTAAGCCTGGCTAGTACCAGATGGGTGACCATTTGGGAATTCTATGCGCTGTATGTGCTTTCCTCTTATCTCGGCATTGTTTCCAGTCGTCTTGAACCTCCACTGGTATTCAACAATGTCGATTCAGGAGAGGTGTGGTTGGAGATTGCGCAACTCTTGCCGCAAACATTTCACGCGCAGGCACCCTGACAGTGAATATCCATTGTCTATCAAGACTGAAGGAAGCAATTTATATATATCTCCAAACAATGAGATGAGTTAAACCACAGCTAAATTAATCTTATGGTTTACAGCTTTATAAAATAGTGTTGAGAGGAAGTATTTTTATATAATATAATCCCAGTTGAATAAAATAGCTCAATATACAAGATAGAGCAAATTAAGACTTCTTACTTTGCTCTGTTCCTACTTGTTATCTCTCTCTCTCTCTCTCTCTCTATATATATATATATATATATATATATATATATATATATATATATATTAATATCCTGAAGATGTCCTCTGCAATAGGGACGAAACGTTGATCATTTCATAAATTCATTCGTTTTTTGTTTTGTTTTTTTGTTTGTTCTTTTTCAAAACAACATACACATACACATATATATATATATATATATATATATATATATATATATACGTACTAGCAGACCGCTTAAAATACGCTTA
This sequence comes from Euprymna scolopes, assembly GCF_053919585.1. NCBI lineage: Eukaryota > Metazoa > Mollusca > Cephalopoda > Sepiida > Sepiolidae > Euprymna > Euprymna scolopes. The sequence continues at coordinate 47,543,561 of NC_136493.1, read as the reverse complement.
AATATATTTTGATTAACGTAGATTTCGTATTTATTATTATATCATATTGGAGCGAATATATATTAATGATTTTAAAAGTTAAAAAAAAAATGATTCGTGCGCCACCACCGAAAATCGAAACCAAAACGTTTAGCATACGATTTACCCGGATGTCTTCAAGTCCAACATAAACAAATTCCTGATGAACCGCCCCCTTCAGACACTTAATCAAATCTCCAATACTAACGATTACTACGATACTATCCATTGATTACTGTACACGCAATAACTCTTATCCCCGAGTGGCTTCCGGGCCTTGATAAGTGGCGACTACCTTGTAAAAAAAAATAACAATTAAAAATAAGACACCCTTGGTGTATGATTATTATTTCCTGTTAATTTCGGTGTTATGTGACTAGTAGTTTAAGAGTTTATCGGTTAAATACAGACATACATAGAATACCATGTAGTTTCTCAAAATCAATTTTAGTATTGCAATTGATTTACGATAACAACACAAATAACCACTTCGCCACGTGCATCTTGTCGAACTTGAACTTTTAGCATCATGCTATTGTGTGTGTGTGTGCTTTTTTTTTTTTTTTTTTTTTTTTTTTTAGAATTATCTGATTTATTTTCTAGGCTTATTTGGTCTTCATCATTTTTTCTGTTCGGTTAATCTCATCCATCTTCCTATTTCAATAGCCTTTTCTCAAGTCCTCTGTTTTTACTGACTGTTTTCCTCCTACTGATAGCGTTTGTCTCTTAAAAACTACGGTCAATAGGCACATCCTGTGTTCCTATTTACAATGGCCCCACCCACCCACGTGACAGAGTTAGACACCAGGATCGTTTTTTAACGTGGAGAAAAAGACCAAAAATTAAAAATTGTCTCAGTCGTGAAGGACTTCTCCTCCACTGACAGAACAAGAAATTGAAGTGCAGCATCTGAAGAACAGATACTACATTGTGATCTCGGCCAAAAGGCCAGTTGCGTTGGTCGTTTGGCAATTCCTTTTAACTTGTTACATCGAGTGACTTCCTTCCTTGTCCGGAGTGACTTCTAAAGAAAATGCAAAGAAAGAAGTTTGGAATTTTTTGCGGAAATTTCGAACTGAACTGTTTATAGTGCTTTTCATGTACGTTTCCTACATCTGACAACTGCTGTCCACTTTGTAAAACTACTTTCCACAATGTATATTATTATAAAATTACTTTTTTGCGCAGGTATTGAGATTAAAAGCCTTTCTTTCTATTTCGAATGTTAAAAACAGATTTATAAACTCCATCGTGAATATGTAAATGACTTCAAGAAGAATAACTAACTTGCATATTATTTTTAAAAACGGACTGTCATTAATTCAAAATTCGTTTTTCTTTTTTACGTAATAAATTACTTCATTTAACTATTATATGAACTTTTATTAAGGCATATGTTCTATATTGTGCATGGTTGCATAGAATTTGAGGAGAAAAATTCTAACAGATTCGGATTTCTTGTTTGTGAAACGGCCTATGCCAAATTACTCTGTCGATTTTTGTTTCACAGACTTGAAGCTTGATATGAGGGGTATTCGGATGTGTGAAACTAAATCGTTTTTTTTTTTTTGTTTTTTTTTAGCCAGAAAATATCTAAGGGAGCAAAATAAAATAAAAAAAATTGGAACGACGGGCGTAACTCAACTTATTGTGTATGCTCTACGGGTTAAGTTTTTTTTTTTTTTTTTGCGGCTACAGCATATATATAGTCTTATAAGGTCTTCGATGTGTTTTATTCATGCGAGATCAATAAGTGCAACTTTTCATCCTAGTGGTTTGGTACGTCTTGTATGGGCATTCTTTTTTCTTTCTTTCTTTTTTTCTGATACCGATATTATCAGGGTCACCGTATCGCAAGACACCACCACAAGAAGAAAATGTGTTCGTGTTTTTACTTTTTTTACCATTTTTTTCCCCCCCGACCCAAACAAGGCACAATGTCACTTGGGCGAAAAGGGCTACTATTTATAACCGATTCTACAGGGACACTATGTAGGGAGTCGAGCAGCGAGATTTCCGTTCACATTATACTTGACCTTCTGCATGTCAGTATAATAAGAGGACGAGAGAACCGGGAGGGATTCCAAAGGCCACCAGTCCGAGGGAAGGAACTATTAGAGTAGAAAGTTTTCTGGCATCTAGGGATCTCTACAGTGTATGGATTGGGATTTTGCAGTTTGTCGGATTAATCGGGGAGGGGGGGCATTTACGTCGAGGAAGGTACAAGTTCTTCGAGTTCGTCGGGGCACATTCTGTTAAAATACTTGTAAAACGGAAACAAGGATGCAATATTTCGGTGATGGGACAGGGGTTGTTGCTTGGTTAATAGTACGGGACTTATTAGGTTGGAGACTCTTTTTCGGACCTTGTCTAAGAGAGAGAGAGAGACTAGTGGCAGATACATCAGCCCAAATGTGGCAATAATACTCTGTGCATGAACGAATGATGGCTTTGTAGAGATATAGGACACTTTTAGGTGCGTGTAATTTTCTAGCACGATAGGGAGAGTCCACCTTCTTTGCAGCAATCTTGGCAATGTCGTCAATGTATTTTATCTGATTAATGTTGCCCGGGAATATTAAGCCAAGGAGGTTTTAGGTAACGTATTATTAGTCATGACAATCAGTGATTGGGTATGTTTCTTGGAATTGTTCCTTTTGGCAGCTCATTTTTTTCTTTTATAAATGTATCAAAATCGGTTTATAATGTAATATCTTTAATAATTAATGGTAATTCTTTAAGTGTATTTCAAAGTAGTATTTTTTTAAATCTTTTTCTGTACTTTGATACAGAACTCACTATTTCCTCTCGGAGTTCACATAGTTTCGAGATTAACCTTGATAATCTGTCTGCATATGCTTTTTTTCCGATGGAGAGCAATTCTATTGTAAATGCATAGTTTAAAAGAATGTTTAAAATAAAGAGTCTACTTGCAACGGCTTCCGGTTTTGAAACCGGAAATTGTCCAGCGGGATTTATCAGTGTCCTTCATCATTTTAGACCACTTCTGTTGGCTAAATTAATTGTCTCCAACCTTAAACATTTTTCAGTGTTCGTTTGTTTTTTTAACTTTTAAATATTTTTTAATAGTTTTTTTTTTTTTTTTTTTTTTTCAGAGCTTAAAGCTCTGAAAAAATGTAAATAAACTATTAAAAAATATTTTTAATATATTTTTTAATTGTGGTGCTTCTACAGAATTTGAATTGAACCAAGCTTCAAGCCTAGTATTAGTTGATGGTTTAAAACAAACAGTTCTGTTCAAAATCTGTAGAAGTATCAAAATTATTTTAAAACTAAAAAAAAAAAAAATAAAGTTTATACAAAAGTTTAATTTGATTATTCGCAATGAAAATAAAAACTCCAATTTTAAAGCCCAGTTTATTTTTTGTGTGCTAATAATTAAAACAGTTATTGAAAACAAATTGCTAAGTGCCTAAACACAAAGACGACCTATAAGATTAGAGAGTTTCCGATTACAAAACAGGAAGTTGTCATCTATTAGACACTGGCTATCTTAATCAAAAGAAAACGAATGCGTGTTTTTTTTATTAGTGTTTTTGTTTTGTTTTATTTGTTTTGTTTTGGGGGGGTATTTTATTTTAAAATTAATATAAAAAAAATTATAATGACACAAAATAGTGTTTTTTTTAACAAAATAGACATTTTTGGTAGTTTTAATAAAACGTGAACATAGTTTTTGTAGCACATTTCTGGAATCAAATATAAAAATCTTATAACACAAAATAGTTTTTTGTTGTCGCTTTTAAACAAAATAGATATGTTTTTAATGAATCATAACCATGCATTATTTAAATGCGTGTGAATAAAAAAAAATCTACCTCTGCTATGCACTTTCCCCATGTTCAAACTGAAAACCCAAAAAAGTGATTCCGTCTTTAATCGTGCACAAGTGCCGTAATTTTTAACCATGTTTAGATTTATGCATTCTTTTTTAAATGCAAATATTTAATTTTGTTCGTTTTTTTTTTTTCTTTGTTTGGCTATAATTTCTTTCTTTTTTGATTACTGTTCTTTGATATCTCAGCTACTATTTTCAATTTTTGTTTAGTTTAGTTTCGTTCATTTGAAGAGATGAAGGGGATCACTAATTGAAGTTAAAACTTGATTCTCATAATACTTAGTTTGCCACTTCTACACTATCAGAACGAAATTTTGTAGTCGATAAATGGATTTTTCAAATAAAAATAATGGTTTCTACTGATTTTTTTGTCAATTCTAATAAATTACAATGTTAGCTCCCAAATTATGCAGTCGAAATTATCTGAATATTACTGTATTATTATAAAGAACTTTAATCGTGTTAGCAGGTGAAAATTGCAGCAATCTTGTTTAAATCGAAACGGAAAATTACCCCCCTTTTAAACTCTCCGGTGTCTTACATGAGCAAATATGATCGTTTTCTTAAAATTCTATTTTCTTTAATAAATAATTTTCTACCTTATCGATTTTCCTAATTTCTTGATATAATCATCTTTAAAATACGAGGAATACGTAGATACCATTATTTTCATGTGAAATATAGCATTACGATTTCCGAAATTTCGTTCTGATAGTGTAGAAGCGCCCTTAGTTTATATCTGAAGGGTTTTTTTGTTTGTTTGTTTGTTTGTTTGTTTTGTTTTTTTTGTTTTGTTTTAGGATAAATGTTGCCCCTATAATGGCGGCTATTTATATTTCCTTAGAGTTTGATCTTCCAGGAAGTGTATCGAAATATATCTTTTTTTTTTTCATTGGACAAGTTGCTCCTGCCACACGGAGTATATTTCTTTCAAACATGGCGTTTTAATATCATTCTTGAGGACATGATAGTTTTGTTTTGTTTTCTGGCCCGAATCTATTAAGATCATAGTGACCCTGAACACTTGCATCATTATAAGAGCTGTCGTTTCAAGTTTGATAATCTCGTCTCTTATGACACACACATAGTACAGTTGTAAAGTCATACCTTGCCTGATGGAGAGTCATGTTTTCTGTACTACCCTCTTAAAACAGATTCATGTGTGACAGCGTATGATAGTTTAGATTAGCATCGTAATTATCTGTAGCATAATTATGTTGACTCACTGGTTCCAATTTTACCACCGAAGTTAAGTGATTCTGAGCCGGGCGAAGACTAAATGGGTGACCATTTGGGAATACCAGATGATATATGTGGAATAGGCTCTCCACTTATCCAGAAATTGTTTCAAGTCATTGCTGGATTTTTTGCCACTGGACTCGACCAATGTCAGTCCAGGAGGTGCAGGTTAGAGGTTGTGATGCGGAACGAATACATCAATGATGAATTAGTCCTTTCAGGTTTGGTACAGATGGCAATCTATGGTTTGATGGTCTTGAACTGTCGGTTATCTTTTATAATATAAATCTCACCTGTCTGTTTTAATGGATGTACGTATGTATATAAATCTGCCTAAAACTTTCGGCAGAGGCGACGGAATTTCATGGGATCGGTAGCGTTTGGAAGCTCGACCCTTCGGACGACAAATATTGAAAAATTGGCTAAAAACATTAATTCCTTCGCCCTCAACTGGGCAATTTTCTATAGGGATGGGTCGCCTTTTTCGCCAACCCCTCTTTTCGGTTGACTAGCCTTAATTTAAGCCTTTGTCATTTCCGGTTTGGCGATGGACGCAACAGCAAAGACGTCACTTTTTTACGTTCTTTTCCTCCTTTGCGGTACGGATTCGAGTCTGCCTTCCTACTACCATTTTTCTTTTGGGGGGGGGGCTCAACACACACCTGCAAATGCCCGGGCAACGTCGGACACTCAGGCTAGTCGTAATTGTGTAGTAAAATGGCCAATGTTACAAGCATCACCCGCAACGTATATTTCCGTATTCATTTTTTTTTATGTTTGGAATACTTGGTAGTATAGATGTTCCTCCATGTACTTAGTGTTAGGTAGAATTTCCATGGACAGAGTTTCTTTGCAGGGTTTCCCCGTATATTGAATACATTATTGCAGAACTGTATACCTGCAGATTTCTATATAATATAAGATATAGTCTTTATTAAATCTAAAATTAGCCCGTTACGCAAGTAATCAAACTTAGTTCATTCCATTTGTCAATTTTAGTACTCCCATAGTGTTCCTCATCTTTCGGCTGATAATTATTCAATCTCATTGACTTTTATTCTGGAATAGTTCTTGACTTGATATGTAGTGAAGCGATAGTAAAATAGAAGTTTTATTTGTTTTTATTTCATTTTTATTAGCTGAAAGTATGTTTTAAGTGTAAGAAAATTAGTTCCATGTGAATTCTGTATAAAAAAAATGTATATGTCATAAAATTAAAATCAGGTCAATTTGTAAATGCCAGCAATCAACTTCTTGGCCTTTTGATTAACGAAATAGCGATGTGGATTAAATATTACATCGATGACATCGACTAAAAATAAAATTTTGAAAGAGAAACGGTCTACTTGACGGCAGCTTCCGGTTTGGAAATCTGAAATAAACAAGCGGCATTTATCGAAACAAAACTGTTCTTCATCATGAGAAATCGTTTATAAAGCCAGATTCGATGCTAAGATTCTTTTTATAAATGCAAATAATATAACTCAAATATTTCGGCCGACTACGATCATCTTCAATAAATTATAACCACACTTTTTTTCTCTTCGTTGTTGAGCTATAACGACGAATGACAATAACAGTCGATCTCGCATTTGTCGAATGGAGACGGTTGTTAATGTCATATTCTTTGTGTAATAATTACATTTACGGATCGACAGTGATTCTTTTTTTTTTTTTTTTTTTTTTTTTTCATTCATTGAAGAAAAAAATACAGTTTGGCTTTAAAATGTATTTATGTTTTCAATTAAAGAGTGTTTTATACTGTAGAAATATTGGATTTGTTATCCATTATATTTTAGGTCGATTTTTGTGGGGTAGGGAGGGAGGGAAGGAGCAATTAATGACGTCGTACATGCAACTAACTTAATTTTAAATGTTAGAAGAAAACTGACAGGGATACGCATGAATGAATCACTGAATAGAATACGGCCTATACACGAGAATTATATGAAGTAAAAAAGGCGAACCTCAATTACAGAAAATGAGGAAGGATGGCATCGAAAGAGAGGAGGGAATAAATATGAAGAAAACCTGAGTAAAGTGATGTAAAAGAGATGATGAGGAGGAAAAAGTGAGATAGTGTCAGAGATAAAGGAGGATTGGGATAGAGTAAGAAAGAAAAATAGATAAATGAAATTGACCCGGTTTAGAAATAAAGAAAGAGGGGGATAGATTGGTGAGGGGGAGTAGATTGTTGGGGGGGATACATTCTTATAAATATATTGAAATTCATAATCTTAGAACACAATAAAGAAGCACGTACATTCATTGGTTATTCGTATTATTTGGATTCATCGGACTACTGTTCTCAACATTTTGGCCGATACAACCTCCGACCTTTCTCGAACTCTGCACTTAATTACGAACGGAACTATTTATTTACTCCATGGGAGTAGCATACTCTTATTCCGTCGGAACACGAGTTCTTTTGTCCTTTTAGGTTATGAGCGAAGTGTAGTGTCTGTTCTCATACTATACTTCGTCTTTTTTCTGTCTTAGGTGAGTGAAAAAGTAATTTGTTGCAAACTGTGGCAATTTTTATTTTCGTTTCAATCCAGATTGTCAAATTTTGGTAAACTTGCTTTCTCCACTTTAAAACGCAACCTAGTGTTTGCCCTCGTGGTGCGTGTTTGAGAATGGGGGGGGAGAAAATAGGTAAAATACGATGGGACGTGATTAAGGGGGGGGGGAATGCGTGCACATGTGTATACGCTCGTACATACTCATGCACGCTCACACTCACACACATTCGTGCATCTATTCAAACGCGGGTATTTACACACACGCACAACCCGATCATGCACGTACACACAACAACGTACACACATGCACAAACATACTCCCACGCACATATATCTACAAACAACTGCACATAGATTCACACGCATTAGCAACCGCCCTGCATTGCCCGGTCGTTAAAATAAATATAAAATAATAACGCTTAAATATATTTTGATTAATGCAGATTTCGTATTTATTATTATTATCATTATTATTATTATTATTATTGGACCCAAAAAATAGTAATGATTATAAAAAGTTAATTAAAAAAATTACTCGTGCGCCACCACCAAGAATCGAAACCAAAACGTTTAGGTCACGATTTACTTTTTTTCTATAACGTTAATGTCTGAGCTATAAAGACATGTTTTCTAGAATGCTAAAAATTAAAACATGGACCAATAGTTATTGCGTTACGCATGCATATTCGTAATGCTGTCGTTCGACCTTTAACTGTCAAATTCTTTTTTTTTTTAATTTTCACTTTTGCACAGATTTTCCCCGGCTAAAACTCAAATATAAAGTTTCGCATGGGTTCGAATACCCTATATATTAAGTTTCATGTATGTAGACTAAAAACTGACTGGAGTTTGGTAGGCAAATTTTAAAATCAAATATATATACGCATACATAAATATATAGAGAAAGGTATTTGTATTTACTATAACTGTTAACGCAAATATTACGCAAGTATAAATCCTGTCAAATATCTGTATGAATGTAATTACACGTAGAAGTTAAAGATGATCATCACATAAGAAGCACGGAAAGGGGGTTTTTAATATGGATATCAATACACAAAGAGAAGAAATTTATGTATAGACATGTGTGTATGTATATATATATATGTGTGTATATATATATATATATATATATATATATATGCGCAGATCGTCATATAATGATTAGATCACTCTGACTGACGTAAAAAAACAGCTTAATCGTGACACCCTGCACTGAAGATTCCCGATAGGATGAAACACTAGTCTCTGTAGGTATTTAATAATTATTATAGTTAATAATTATATATATATATATATATATATATATGCTTACAAATATTCACACGTCCAAATATATATATACACTTACAAATACATTCACACGCTTATATATATATACATACAAATACATTCACACGCATATATATATATATATATATATATATACACACACACACACGCATACACTACCTGCACATAGACATCATCGACATGTACATCCACTCACAAATGTACATCCCGTGTGCACACGTATACACACAAGCACAGGCATACATCGATATACACATTGACATATACTCGACTGTAATATACACTAACGTATGAAACTAAATGTTTATCTCCTATATTAAGAAAAGCTATGAAACAAGATCTTGTGTCTGTATTTCTCCTCTGTACGTAACTTTAATAAATACACGTTGAATATTTTTTTTTTTTACTGTCAATTGAATATTTATTAAAATCTATATAAATAAAACAGATGTACGCATTTGTGTGTAAAAATATTTAGCAGATTTAAACTGCTGGTCACATGACACTGAAATTAAAAAAATAATAATCATACACCAAGGATGGTTTATAACAAGTAAAATCTTTGTTTGGATGAATGAATAACGTGCACAGAAACATGTCGGCAAGTTGAAATGCAAAATGTTCATTTTTAACATATTTCTAGTACTTTTGCGCATCAGCAAGTTCATTTTATAGCTTTGAGTGGTTTAATTTAAATCTTATCTATATGTTTGTAGATCAAACGGTAGGGCACGCGGCTGAAGCGCTAAATGTTTTGGTTTCGGTTCTTGCTGATGGCACCCAGGCCTTCATTTATTTATTTATTTTTTAACTTTTGAAATCAAGATATAATATAATATTCAATAGATGTTTGGCGCAATTATAATAAATGCGGAACCTGCATTAATTAAAATATTTTAGGGTACTTTACGACCGGGCAATATCATCCAAGCACCCCCACCCACCCCTGTAGTCAAAAATAAAATTAAGGAAAAATGAAACGAATTTCTAAAGTTTAGTTAATTAAAATGTAAATGTGACTGTATTTGAATTAGTTTTTCCTTTCATCTATGTATGTGTAAATACGGTTTGTAACTAAATAAATTTATATACAAACAGATATATATAAAAAATTAAAAAAAACTCCGTCAAATGCGCACGCGCATACACACACACACACACACATTAATTCTTACGCAAATATTCGTCTCCATATTAGGACGAGCACATAAATATATACGTTCCTGTATACGGCATACGAGACGACCCGAGTTGGCACACAATCCAATCTGTATTTCAACCTTACCCTCCAATAAAAAAAAAAAAAAATAATAATAATAATAAAAAGCATCGCGCATTGATATCGAATACTTTTGGGTTGGGAGCTGTCAGCGTTTTGAGCTCAGCCCAATCTGGTAAATCTACCTTCTCTCTCTCTCTCTCTCTCTCTCTCTCTCTCTCTCTCTCTCTCTCTCTCTCTCTCTCTACATATATATGTGTGTGTGTGTGTTTCTATCTCTCCATATATCTCTATCTATCTAGCTCCATCTCTGCTGCCGATGCCAAACGTTCTCGTCTGCTATTAACCCCTTCCAAACACAACTTCCCACCCAACACCTTCCAATCCGTTTTCCCTATGCCGGTGGTGCATGTTGGGGTAATTGGTCTGCAGCTGTCTCTTCGACACCCCATTGTTATCGTACGGGGGGCGCGGATCGTTCAAACAAACATGGCGTCGTTTCCGGATTTTCTGTTGGCAATTGAATTTATTGCCTCATTTCCGCCGCCAATTATCGACGTCTTAATTAAGTCGGAGGGTTTAGACTGTGGCGGTGCATCCATGGGTGGGGCGGGAAGGAACCACAATAGATGACACACACACACCCCATTCCATCCCATTCCCATGTACCGTTTTTCGCAACACAGATGTAATAATCCTTTCCCCAGTCCGCTCTGTCTTTGCTTGCCTCCTGCAATACTTAATTGGTACATTTTGCCGCCACATTGCGCCGTTTTTGCTGAAATTGAGAAACAAAAATATTGGTGTAAGAGACACCGAGTGTGTGATAAAGAAAGAATATATATATATATATATATATATATATATATATATATATATATATATATATATATATATATATATATATATATATATATATATATATATAAAGAATTGATTATATAATTTTATAAATTGAATTTTAAAAACATTGTTAATACTGCAATATTTTAAGTTATAAATTAATTATATTTTATAAGAATATCTGGTTTTCTTTTCCAGTTTTAACAACTAGTCCTTTACTTTTTCAAGTTTAAGCTTAACCATATTACTTTTCATGCTTGCATTTTTCTATTGCCATCTGATTTTTTCCAGGCTTCCAGTAAATTCACTTGTTCTTGGTTTAATTTGAGTCTTATTATTTATTTATTTATTTTGCCCCATAAACATAAGATACACACATGTAATAAAAATGTTCGGCACTCGTCTGCTTTCAATAAAATCCCCCAATTATCTCCCTTTCTTTCTGTTTCACTTGTTATTTCTCTTTTCGCGAGAGCTGTGAATTGGTAGCAACAGTAGTTGCTGAAGCGACGTCGTTGCTAGGAAATCAGTCATAAAAAAAACGTCCCTCACCTCGATTTTGAACACCATTAAATTCAGAACTTTTGTTTTACTGAACGAAAAGTGAAAATAAATTTTTTTTCGCAATATAGCTGAGAAGGTGATCTATAAACTGTAATTTGTTTGAAATTTGGTCGAAAAATGAGTGAGCGGTGAAGCTTTAAAGCAGCTCTAAATGACTAAAGCTGCCACTTAACCATATACTCAAACACTACCGTGATGTATAATGAAAGAGAGAAAGTTACATAGCACTGTGATGGAGACAGCTGGATGAATAGATACATAGAAACATGACTGTCTGGAAGAGCGCGAGAAAGGATAAGGAAAATAGAAACCGGTAAAGTAGATATTAAAAAAGACAATCATAATTATTTTTGCCAACAGAAACAGCTATCCTTAGGCAAATCCAAACAAAACAGAAATAATGTAATATATATATATATATATATATATATATATATATATATATATATATATATATATATATAAAATATACGTCCATTGATGCGTAATGGATGCCAGGAGCATAGATACCATTTTTTTTTATTTTGTTTTTTGTTGTTGTTTTTTTCTTTTTTGTTCTATTTCTTTGTGTGTGTGTATGTTTTACCAAGCTTAATTTTCCTTGCTGTATGACTAATAACGAACTGGATATCGAGCACACACACACACACACACACACACATATATATATATATATATATATACTACATAGAGATGTTAACGATCTGTAAGAATCCAACTGTTTAAAAGTCTTAAATCATTACATGACGCTGTTCTCAAAGAGTATTAATGGTCGCACAAACACACGCATAATATTCTGCGTGTTCCTTCTATAGTTAGCTCTATGTTACAACTTGAAAAGCGCCATATATAATTTTTTGAAGTATAAACTGCTTCAAAAAAGTCTAAGTTCGCGAAATTTCCCTTGAAAAAAAAAAAGCAATTCTGGTAACCCTGGACAAAAATAAGAGAGTGAGCTTCCTTTTATATAATCTTGTTTTCGAATATCCTAATAATATATGATCATTGTTGCAATGATGTTAGAAAGGAACTCGTAATTTCGGCGTGCAGCGGTTCTTCGCCGAATAAAGAAGCCCGCGGCTTTGTGGATTTGGTTACCATATTTTTTATTGTTACTGTTGTTGAAAAGTGTTACATGAAATCTTTGATGTTGCGACATTATGAACACGTGGTTTAGATTAATAAGGTTTGTCCTCTGACTCTGACTTTTATTAACCATTTAATGGTTATCCTTTGGTCGTTCAAAAAATAAACATCTGATCGGGAATTAGGTGATCATTTTGCGTTAAATTTATATGCTAAATTGATTTAACCATAATCTTTACACCAGATCACATATTGGAAAAGCACTGAATGTTATCCTGTATCTATCCTGGGAGTTTCAGCATAATCCATATATATACATATATATATATATATATATATATATATATATATATATATATATATATGTGTGTGTGTGTGTGTGTAGTTGTTTTTACGCCTTAGCTCAACCTACCCCTTGGTTAGTCAGCGTCACCTGGTTATGAAGTTTGGTTAAACAACACTCTGCCAGATAAAATGAAAACCCCAAAGAAATATTTTGGGATCCGCCATTTTAATTCAACGTAGAAAACAATATTTTCTTTTTTTCTCTCCCCTTCTTCATTTTCCCCGCCCCTCCCCCCCCCTTATTTTCTGGCAAGAAAAGGCGATTAAAACAATAAATCTAGCCATGTGTGATGTTGATATCTAGTTATTGGCGTATTTATAGCAATTAATCTCCGATTTATTTTCTTGGCTTTGCAAACAAATCCTTTACTTCTCCTCCCGCCCCTCACTACATACTCTTCACATTTTGGCGCGAAATCTCGTTGACTTTTATGAGTCCCTATTCATTTGTCTCCACACAAGGGCAAAGTTATACGCAAGGTCGATATTTAATGTGAGGAAAATGTAGCTCTTTCAAATAATGGCAGTCTGGATCAGGACTAAAGTAAAAATTGTCTCCGTCTAGAAGGATTTCTCTTTCACTGACAGAGGTTAGAAAAAGTACAAAGTGTAGTATCAAAACAGATACTACATTTTGATCTTTTTATCAGTTGTTCGTAATATTTTCTTACACCGAACCAATTTGGCTATACATGTTCTTGAATTGTCAGCGTTAAATATGCTTTCGTGTATCTTTTCTAGTTATTTACTTTTTATTTTCTAAGTTTATTTTTTGAGTAACAGACAGGGTAAGCAACGAATCTTGGATTTACAATCGGCAATCTTGTAATTCGTTTTCCTTTAATTTGTACTTTAGTCCTCGTATTTCATGCTAGAAAAGAAAATGGGATTCTTAAAGTATGTAGTGTGATATGTAATATATATATGTGTGTGTGTGTGTAATGTGTGTATATATGTGTGTGTGTAATGTGTGTATATATGTGTGTGTGTGATATGTGTAATATATGTGTGTGATATGTGTGTAATATATATGTGTGTGATATGTGTGTAATATATATGTGTGTGATATGTGTGTAATATATATGTGTGTGATATGTGTGTAATATATATGTGTGATATATATGTGTGTGATATATGTGTAATATATGTGTGTGTGATCCGTGTGTGTGATATGTGTGTGAAATATATGTGAGTGTGTGTGACATGTGTAATATATATGTGTGTGTGTGTGTGTGTGTGTGTGTGTGTGTGGTTGTGTGTAATATCATTCAAACACTACCATTTTTGAATATGTGGTTAAGTGGCAGTTTTAGTCATTTAGAACTGATTGAAAGCTTCTCCAGTCACTCATTCTCAACCAAATTTCAAACAATTATTGCAGTTTATAAATTACATACTCCACTATATTGTGAAAAAAAACATCATAACTTTTGTTTTACTGAACAAAAAATTGAAAAATTTACTGGTGTTCAAAATCGTAAAAAATAAAAACATAAGGAGGTGAGCGACACATTTTATGACCGGTTTCCATAGCAAACACGTCGCTTCAGCGATTACTGTTGCTACTAATTCACTGCTCTCGTAAAAAGAGAAGTAACAAGTGAAACAGGTAATGAAAGCATGATAATTTGGGGGATTTTATTGAAAACAGACGAGTGCCGTACATTGTTATTACATATGTACGACACTCGTCTGTTTTCAATAAAATCCCCCAAATTATCTCCCTTGCAGCATTAAGATATGTGTATGTTATATTAAAAAATAAGACTGGAATTAAACAAAGAACAAGTGAATTTACTGGAAGCCTGGAAAAATCATAGATTACAATAGAATATAAAAGAATTCAGCGTAATAGTTAAATGAAAATCGTCTAATAAGAAACCATAAAAATAGATATTGCACACACACACACACACATATATTATACACACACACATATATATTATACACACACACATATATATTATACACACACACACATATATATTATACACACACACATATATTATACACACACACACACATATATTATACACACACACATATATTATACACACACACACATATATTACAGACACACATATATTACACACACGCACACACACATATTACAATAGAAAAATGTGAGCATGAAAAGTAATATGGTTAAGCTTGAACATGGAAAAGTAAAGGACTAGTTGTTTAAACTGGAAAAGAAAAGAGCAAGATATTCTAGTAAAAAGTATAATAAATTTATAACTTAAAATATTGCAGCATTAAGATTTTTTTTAAATTCAATTTATAACATTATATAATCAATTCTTAGTGCTGCAATTGCACTGTACAGAATCTACTGTTGCTTATATAAAATTATCTGCAAAAAATAGCTTAGCATCCCCAAATTGTCACCCATGTGGTATTGGCCAGGCTCATTGTTGCTTACCCTCAGTTATCTTAGGAGAACCGTTGTCAACGTGATTATACTGTATAATATTATATTGGATTGGTATAAAAATAATGTCGTTTTTGTGCGTATATATATCTGATAAAAAATAACATTATTTTTGCACCAAACCTAATATCAATTTATTATCTCTCTATAGGAGTACATTTCATAAGAGTTTACTAATTTTTGTTTAATGCTTGTCAGTATCGAATAGCATAACTGAATCGCCGGTTGAACAATTCGAACCCCGCATCCACGTCCTATTGGCGCCACTCAAAATTTATCACATCAAGACAGGAACCTAAAAGGGATCCCCATTAAAATACTAAGAATCATTGTTTAAAGTGAGTTACTCATTCGTCGCGTTTTTTAGGAGTATGCTGTTTTTATTTTTGTTTTTGTTTTTTATCGTTTTCTTATCATTTTCGTTAGATAACAAGAAATTCGAAAGACTGTCAAAGCAGTCATTCCTTGTCGGTACGAGCAGGAAGACTCGACTAAGATCAGTCGAGGTTTTGGAAATCCAAAATCGATGTCGATTGGAATGGTCGTCAGTCCGTTGGCGATGCTGGCCGGCCTCGAAAGCAGATATGTGACGGAGAGGGTGGGAGGCCAATGAACTTTGATAAATAGGTCGCCAAAATCGATCGGCTCTTGTCAATTACGGCCAACTCTTTTACAATGGTTTCCATCCGCTAATATTTCCCTTGACGTTCGGTTTCTTACCAACTGTCTCGCTGAATGGCATTAATTCATATCTGCTCGTATTAGTGTAATGCGGGGAAAAAACAGCATTCTTAAAGTATGTAATATGTGTCCGTATGTGTAATGTGTGCGTATGCGTAATGTGTGCGTATGCGTAATGTATGCGTATGCGTAATGTGTGCGTATGCGTAATGTGTGCGTGTGCGTAATGTATGCGTGTGCGTAATGTATGCGTGTGCGTAATGTATGCGTGTGCGTAATGTATGCGTGTGCGTAATGTATGCGTGTGCGTAATGTATGCGTGTGCGTAATGTATGCGTGTGCGTAATGTATGCGTGTGCGTAATGTATGCGTGTGCGTAATGTATGCGTGTGCGTAATGTATGCGTAAAATCGATCGGCTCTTGTCAATTACGGCCAACTCTTTTACAATGGTTTCCATCCGCTAACATTTCCCTTGACGTTCGGTTTCTTACTAACCGTCTCGCTGAATGGCATTAATTCATATCTGCTCGTATTAGTGTAATGCGGGGAAAAAACAGCATTCTTAAAGTATGTAATATGTGTGCGTGTGCGTAATGTGTGCGTGTGCGTAATGTGTGCGTGTGCGTAATGTGTGCGTGTGCGTAATGTGTGCGTGTGCGTAATGTGTGCGTATGCGTAATGTGTGCGTATGTGTAATGTGTGCGTATGTGTAATGTGGGCGTGTGTGTAATGTGGGCGTGTGTGTAATGTGGGCGTGTGTGTAATGTGGGCGTGTGTGTAATGTGGGCGTATGTGTAATGTGGGCGTATGTGTAATATGCGTTTTCCTTCTCCCAGATGCATGTTTTAACGAAAACTGAAGGTGCATTTTCCATTCGGACGCGAAACTTCGGCTTCGTTTGATGAGGCCTTTTTGGGTTGAAATGAATTCTAAAGATCGGGATACGTTTGTTGGATTATTTTTCGTTGTTTTTTTAATTTTATGTATGGTCTCCTACGGATCTCTCTCTCTCTCTCTCTCTCTCTCTCTCTCTCTCTCTCTCTCTCTCCAAATATTTTTTTTTTTTTTACTTTTGAAATCACGACTCTATAATAATATATACGAAATCTGGACAAATTAAATCATATTTAAGCGTATTTTACGACCGAGCAAAGCCGGGTGCCCTCCAGCTAGTTCAATATGTAGACTGTGAGTGAGAGTGATAAAGAGAGTACGCCTTCTCGGGATTATAATAGTGCTCTCAGTGCCCTTCCAGTTAAGATCAGGATTACGCTTTTTTCCTCTTCAGTCCGTATTTTCATTGTCATAACTTTCACTAATTTATGTTTATTTTCATTTTGTGTCTTTTATGGAAGCTATTATAAGTAGCTCCGACGTTGCCCGGGATTGAATCATATTTTTATAGTAATCGTAATCGATGAAATCGCCAAATTTTCGATCAAATCGATAGATTACCTACTCTAGCTTAGGACCCATCGCGGTGCACTGGAAGGAAGTTTCACATGCCTCCCTGCGGTGACTTAGCCCATAAAATATTGTCTACATTGCACTGTAGAGAACTTTTAATTTTATAAAATTACGGACAGGCCGCTCGGCATTGCCTGGCCGTATAATACGCTTAAATACATTTTGATTAATGCAGATTTCGTATTTATTATATATAGAGATTGGACCAAATATATAGTAATAATTTAAAAAGCTACAAAAAAAAAATGACTCGTGCGCCATCACCGAGAATTGAAACCAAAACGTTTAGCTTACGATTGGCTTTTTCCTGAGCTATGATGACATGTTTGCTGCAAGGCTAAAAATTAAAACATGAACCAATAGCTAGGTTACGCATGCATATTCGTAATGCCGTCGTTCGACTTTCACCTGGCAAATTCCATTTTTTTTTTTTTTAAATTTTTACACTTTTGCACCGATTTTCCCTGGTTTAAGCACAAATATAAAGTTTCGCATGGGTTCGAATACCCTATATATTAAGTTTCATGTCTGTAAATAAAAAAAACTGCAAGAGTTTGGTAGGAATTTTTTTTTAACAAATATATATATATATATATATACGCATACATAAATATATAGAGAAAGAGGTTTGTATTTACTATAATCTTTTTATGCAAATATTACGCAAGTATAAATCATGTAGAATATCTGCATGAATATAATTACACGTAATAGTTAACTAAACATGATTATCTCATAAGAAAACACAAAATCTAATAGGGAATTAAAGTGAATGTTTAAAAGAATATGCAAATTAGCTAGATCTTTTGCAGATGAATGCAATTCCACGAGCCATATATAACAACGTTGTATTTGCTTTTTCGATAGCGAAAAAGGTTCTAATCGAATGTCAATACACAAATAAATAAATGAAATTATAGGAGTATAGATTTTATATATGGTGGCTTAACATGCAAAGTCAACTATTATGTTTCGGTTGTGCTTTAAACAGAAACGTTTATTATGAATACACTCCTATCATATCAAAGAACCTACTGCCGATTTTATATGCAGGGACTTTCGGCTTGTGTGGTAATAAAACTTTTCAAATGCACTTGTGATGTTAGGCTGTGTAAGGTGTTAACTTTTTCAAAATTGCCTGTTCCTTCTTTTATCGGATTGTTTTGACTTTCGATACTAATCGAAGACATTCCGTTAAAAAAAAAACTATCTAAGAATACAGCCAGACACATAAAGTATTTTAGTATGAAAGTTCATAAAAATTGTCTCAGCAGTTTTCGAGTCCATAAGGAAGGAACACACACACACACACACTCACACACACACACACACACACAAAGGGGCTTTTTATGTTCGTTAACTTTAGTGTTGTGATGTTTTACATGTTTTTTTTTGGGGGGGGGTTCTTCTTAGGGGAAGGGTTCACTCAAGAGCGTGTGAAAAGCATCTGGCCTAGGATGTTTGCGTTCCAAGCAGAACTGACTTCTGGAGTATGGTGATGTACTTGTCAAACTGAACCATGAAATCCCAGAGATGATGATGATTATCATCATCAACATCATCAACAGACTAAACGCCCATGAAAGAACGGTCCATGAAAGGTCCAATTATTTGAGGCTCCCAGCGCCGCTCTGTGACTTTTGGTTTCAGAAGAGATAGTTTGAAAATATTCTTATATTAGATTATATGGATGCAAATATAATTTTAAAAATTACTAATTTCTAACAATTTTATGTTATTGAATTTTGTTTTTTTGTTTTTTTTAACGAGGAGCATTATGCATTCCCATCCTCCACTATATATATATATATATATATATATATATATATATATATATATATATATATATAAACGTATCAATCTTTATTATATTTGTCCATCCCGTTACGCAAATGTTAGTAAAACACGTGCCTTTTTCTAAGGCTTGAATAAGAGCATCTCTCCGTATAAATTCGTTGACTATGGACTCTGAAAAAGCTGAACCGATTTCTTTTTAAATTTCACACAAAGGTACTTGATATGTCAGGTAGGGTTCTTACGTAGGTTTAATATCGGAATGCCTCTGATAAGTATCGAAAATCTAAAAAAAAAAAAAAAAAACTCCGATTAAAGAAGGAATCCAATTTGGACCAAAGTTAACACTTTTCTACAACCAAGCATTACTAGTGAATTTTAAAAGTTTTATTGCCGCACAAGCAGAAATGTCCAAACGATATCAACTGTACATTCTTTTATAAGACAGGGGCAGAATTCGAAATAAATTGAATCCGGATACTTGATTTTTGCATTTTCAACTTTAAGTGAAGCCATTATTTACAGATAATTTTATAAAATTAAAGGTAATGCACATAAATATGTATTTTGGATTAAATCACTGCGGGGAGGTATGTCAGCCTTGCTCCCGGTACACTGCAGAGGGGGGGGTTAACTAACTAGAGCAGGCAATCAATCGAGTTGATTAAAGAATGAGCGGCTTCACTGATTTCGATGCCAATAAACGTATGAGAGAGTGGAACATTTGTGGCCTCTCATTTACTTTTACTACCGGACAACATCGGGTTTTCTTGCTAGTAACTAGGTAAATAGCGAGTACGAACACAATTTTTATTTATTTTTGTTTTCTTCCTTTGAAGATTGTAACGCTGGGCATGGAGCAGCAAAACCAGCTGTCAACATTGCCCTATTTTTTAGTGAAACTAACCGGGAGCTCTTTTTAGTATCCTCCTTGTTCCGTTAAGTGTAATTGTCTGGATCTCTTTTGCACTTGGTTCACCAGGAATATTAGTTAGGTAGGACTTTAGATTCTTCTTCATAAGTCCTGTGGCACCTATAATAACTGGTATGATTGCTATCTCTCCAAGATTCCAGTTTCTTTTCATATCATACATGAGACCTTGATATGGAGTGGGTTCACTTATGCATAATCAACATTAAATAATTATAGTTGCTACCGAAACAGATGAAGCTTGCAGTGAAGCGAGCGACCAACAGAAGATACTGTTTGGAAGAAGCGGCTTATTTAGCAGACATGTATATAATCAACTTTATCAGATGTTTGAACTTGTGGACTATTTCATTTCGGTTTTCAGATAATGTCAGGTAATCAGGAGAGAATACGCACCATTTCGGGGCCTATCTTTCTCTGTAGATGTGTATATAATAATGTTTATTTTTTTATTTATTTATTTTTTTTTGTGAGGTAATCCATTCCGGTATACAGATAATTTCGCGTCAGCAGAAGAGAAAACTTACTGTTTCGGGGTCTACCTCCATAGTGAAGAGAGCTGAGTTATCTTTTTTTTAACAGGGTTCAATTCCAAAATAAACCTATATAAAAAATCGGCTTTTGTCAATCACATCTGGTTTTTTATTTATTTAAACACCACTTAGCTGATGTCATTGTCAGCTAAATAGTCTTTAAATAGATACAAAGAATAT
This sequence comes from Euprymna scolopes, assembly GCF_053919585.1. Taxonomy (NCBI): domain Eukaryota; kingdom Metazoa; phylum Mollusca; class Cephalopoda; order Sepiida; family Sepiolidae; genus Euprymna; species Euprymna scolopes. The sequence goes on along the minus strand of NC_136493.1, from coordinate 47,522,554 downwards.
GTTTCTTTGTTGTTTTAAATTGCTTCTGACGAACGTCCATGACAGGATTTGCATTAGATTCTCACACCGTCAATATCTGCAACAGATGAAACTTTCAGGTCCTGAATGCATAAGCTGAACGAATGCATAATGCATAAGTCATCATAACAATGTAATTTTCAATCCCATCTGATCCATTCGGGCGCAATAAAAAAAAAGGAGGCATTATTTTTGGAACATCCCTCGTAGAATGTTTTGTCAGCTAAATATCCACGCAAGTTATTTTGATATTGTTGACATTGAAAGTCATTTGAAAAGAAATGCTATCATTAAATACTATTATACAATTGATGTAGAGAACACCGTGGAATTTCCGCGACGTCTTTCTAGTTACAAGTATTCGTATTAATATAGACTAGCGAGTCATGTGAAAATTCCACAAGGGACTCATTCATATGTCATATATTGATGTTCGCGTTCTGTAGATGTTCAGCATAAATGGAGACGCTCTTATATTTTTGTAGCTATTTTATTAAAACCGCAAAAGTATTTATCAAAGCTAGCAAGGACGCCCGTACGTTTGAATATGATATTTTAATTTAATATGATATTTAACGTTTAAATATGATAATTTAATTGCAGATTTCGTATATATTATTATATAGTTAATATTCTATCGATTTCTATATATTGTTGCGATTTCAAAAATAAATAAAATATATATATATATATATATATATATCCATATGACTTGGGTGCATCAACTTGAATCGAAACCAAAACTTATAAAGAATTCTTGGTAAAATTATTTATTATAAGAAATAGAAGTCCATAACAACAATTAAACGACAATCACACGCATGTAAACGTGACACACAAAATAAACAATACACACGCTATCCTATTAATCTATAAACTAACGGGATCTATGGAAATTCCACACGTGACTCATTTATATGTAATATATTGATATTGGCATTCTGTAGATGTTCAGTGTAAATGGAGACGCTCTGATATTTTGGTAGTTTTTCTGTTAAAACGGCAAAAGTATTTAACTAAGGGAGCACGAACACCCGGCAACGGCCAGTCGTAAAGTACGCTTAAATATGATATTTTAATTCTTGCAGATTCCGTATATATTATTATAGTTAATGTTCTATCGATGTTTATATATTATAAAGTTATAAAGTATAAAGTTGCGATTTCAAAAATTAAAAAAATATATCCATATGACTTGGGTGCATTCGCTTGAATCGAAACTGAAATAAACTTATGAAAAAAATATATGCACATATATATATATATATATATATATATATATATATATATATATATATATATATATATATATATATATAACTTGAGTTCCTTCCGCCATAACCGAAACGAAAACTTATGAACAATTCTTGATAAAATTATTTATAAAAAAAATAGATGACTTAAATGCCATCAGCTTATAACCGGAACCAAAACTTCTGAAGAATTCTTGATAAAATTATTTATTATTAGAAATGGAAGTACATAACAATTAAATGACACGGATGTAAGCGTGACACAGAAAATAACGCGCTATCGTATTAATATATAGATAAGTAGTAGTAGTAGTAGTAGTGGTGGTGGTGGGAAGATATATAGTGTATGAATATTTTTATTACTACTACAAATCATTTGTTATTTATCTACTATGATATAAAAGGAACGTTGTGTGAGAGAGTTCCCTGTAGATTCGAAAACAACAGAGCTGATTTTTATGACATTTCACACGTACTTTGTGCCTGGCAGTGTTCTTAGATTTTTGTATCGGGATGTCTTCGATATGATTCGATAATCGAAATCATCAGGTGAAAGAAGGAACAAGCAATTTGACCAAAGTTAACACCTTACACAGCATAAAATCACAAGTGCATTTAAGAAGTTTTATTACCACACAAGCAGGCAGATCGACATAAAATCAACAGTAGTTTCTTTGATATGACGGGGGGGTCGTTCTAAATAAATGTGTGTTTAGAGCACAATTTAAGTATGATACTTGACTTTTGCATTTTAAACTTTAATTCAAACCATTATATACGAAAAATAATAATTTTATAAAATCAACAGCAGGTTCTCTACAGTGCAATGTAGACTAAAATGTATTATGAACTAAGTCACTGCGAGAAGTATGTAAAACTTCCTCCCATTACATCGCAAACGATTCCCAACTAGAGCAGGCAATCAATTTGATTGAAAAATGGCCGATTTCAATGGCAATAAAATATGGCAGTGTGAAACATTCGTCGCTTATCATTTAATCCGGGCAACGTCGAGTCAACCTACTAGTTTGTTATAAATGTCAGTTTCCAAATATGTAAGACTGACAATGATTGGATGTTTAGTTTTATAGATATTGGTTTTCTAGTTCGCTTTAACTACTGCAATTATTTCGATTATAAATTACAACCATTCTTTATTGTTGCTGTTGTAATATTGTCTATATCTCATGTTCTAAGTGAAAAGTGGCGGAACGAAGAAACCATTCGTATGGTATGTTGTATAATTGCATGATTTTAATACCTGTCTAAATATCTAACCTCCATGTTTGTTTATTTTTATGTTTATTTTTTTCTCTTTCCTCTCTCTCTCTCTCTCTCTCTCTCTCTCTCTCTCTCTCTCTCTTTTGTTTCTTTATATTCCACTTTTTTCCGTTTTTATCTTTTCCTATTTTTTTTTTCTCATGGTTTTCCCTCTTTCTTTCTCTTCTCTCACATGCGCTTTCTTTCTCAAACTATTTCGCTATTTCTATTACACTATTTTTTTTTTTTACTTTCTCTCTTATACACTATCGCTGACTCTTTCCTCTTTCTCATTCTCTTAT
>NC_136493.1:47487619-47519621 GCF_053919585.1 Euprymna scolopes | reverse complement strand
TCTCTCTCTTTATCTCTCTCTTTATCTCTCTCTCTTTATCTCTCTCTTTATATATATATCTCTCTCTCTTATATATATATCTCTCTCTCTTTATATATCTCTCTCTCTTTATATATCTCTCTCTTTATCTCTCTCTCTCTCCCTCTCTCTCTCTCTCTCTCTCTGTTATAGTTCATCTCTCTCCTTTCGAATACTCTGCCCTATTTCCTCTCGCTCCTTTCCTCTTTTTCTCTCGCTCCTTTCCTCCTTCTCTCTCGCTCCTTTCCTCTTTCTCTCTCGCTCCTTTCCTCTTTCTCTCTCACTCCTTTCCTCTTTCTCTCTCGCTCTTTTTCCTCTTTCTCTCTCGCTCTTTTTCCTCTTTCTCTCTCGCTCTTTTTCCTCTTTCTCTCTCGCTCTTTTCCTCTTTCTCTCTCGCTCTTTTTCCTCTTTCTCTCTCGCTCATTTTATTTTCTCTCTCTCTCTCATTTTCCTCTCTCTCATTTTCCTCTCTCTCTCTCTCTCTCTCGCTCATTTTCCTCTCTCTCTCTCTCTCGCTCATTTTCCTCTCTCTCTCTCTCTCGCTCATTTTCCTCTCTCTCTCTCTCTCTCTCGCTCATTTTCCTCTCTCTCTCTCTCTCTCTCGCTCATTTTCCTCTCTCTCTCTCTCTCTCGCTCATTTTCCTCTCTCTCTCTCTCTCTCTCTCTCGCTCATTTTCCTCTCTCTCTCTCTCTCGCTCATTTTCCTCTCTCTCTCTCTCGCTCATTTTCCTCTCTCTCTCTCTCTCATTTTCCTCTCTCTCTCTCTCTCATTTTCCTCTCTCTCTCTCTCATTTTCCTCTCTCTCTCTCTCTCATTTTCCTCTCTCTCTCTCTCATTTTCCTCTCTCTCTCTCTCATTTTCTCTCTCTCTCTCATTTTCCTCTCTCTCTCTCTCATTTTCCTCTCTCTCTCTCTCATTTTCCTCTCTCTCTCTCTCATTTTCCTCTCTCTCTCTCTCATTTTCCTCTCTCTCTCTCTCATTTTCCTCTCTCTCTCTCTCTCTCATTTTCCTCTCTCTCTCATTTTCCTCTCTCTCTCTCTCATTTTCCTCTCTCTCTCTCTCATTTTCCTCTCTCTCTCATTTTCCTCTCTCTCTCATTTTCCTCTCTCTCTCATTTTCCTCTCTCTCTCATTTTCCTCTCTCTCTCATTTTCCTCTCTCTCTTCATTTTCCTCTCTCTCTCTCATTTTCCTCTCTCTCTCTCATTTTCCTCTCTCTCTCTTTTTCCTCTCTCTCTCTTTTTCCTCTCTCTCTCATTTTCCTCTCTCTCGCTCATTTTCCTCTCTCTCTCTCTCGCTCATTTTCCTCTCTCTCTCTCTCTCGCTCATTTTCCTCTCTCTCTCTCTCTCGCTCATTTTCCTCTCTCTCTCTCTCGCTCATTTTCCTCTCTCTCTCTCTCGCTCATTTTCCTCTCTCTCTCTCTCTCGCTCATTTTCCTCTCTCTCTCTCTCTCTCGCTCATTTCCTCTCTCTCTCTCTCTCTCGCTCTTTTCCTCTCTCTCTCTCTCTCTCGCTATTTTCCTCTCTCTCTCTCTCTCTCGCTCATTTTCCTCTCTCTCTCTCTCTCGCTCATTTTCCTCTCTCTCTCTCTCTCTCTCTCGCTCATTTTCCTCTCTCTCTCTCGCTCATTTTCCTCTCTCTCTCTCTCTCTCGCTCATTTTCCTCTCTCTCTCTCTCTCTCGCTCATTTTCCTCTCTCTCTCTCTCTCTCTCGCTCATTTTCTCTCTCTCTCTCTCTCTCGCTCATTTTCCTCGCTCTCTCTCTCTATCTCGCTCATTTTCCTCGCTCTCTCTCTCTCTCTCTCGCTCATTTTCCTCGCTCTCTCTCTCTCTCTCTCGCTCATTTTCCTCGCTCTCTCTCTCGCTCGCTCATTTCCTCGCTCTCTCTCTCTCTCGCTCGCTCATTTACCTCGCTCTCTCTCTCTCTCTCGCTCGCTCATTTTCCTCGCTCTCTCTCTCTCTTTCGCTCATTTTCCTCTCTCTCTCTCTCTCTCGCTCATTTTTCTCTCTCTCTCTCTCTCTCGCTCATTTTCCTCTCTCTCTCTCTCTCTCGCTCATTTCCTCTCTCTCTCTCTCTCTCGCTCATTTTCTCTCTCTCTCTCTCTCTCGCTCATTTTCCTCTCTCTCTCTCTCTCTCTCGCTCATTTTCCTCTCTCTCTCTCTCTCTCGCTCTTTTCCTCTCTCTCTCTCTCGCTCATTTTCCTCTCTCTCTCTCGCTCATTTTCCTCTCTCTCTCTCTCGCTCATTTTCCTCTCTCTCTCTCGCTCATTTTCCTCTCTCTCTCGCTCATTTTCCTCTCTCTCTCTCGCTCATTTTCCTCTCTCTCTCTCGCTCATTTTCCTCTCTCTCTCTCTCTCTCTCGCTCATTTTCCTCTCTCTCTCTCTCTCGCTCATTTTCTCTCTCTCTCTCTCACTCGCTCATTTTCCTCTCTCTCTCTCTCACTCGCTCATTTTCTCTCTCTCTCTCTCTCACTCGCACATTTTCCCTCTCTCTCTCTCTCTCTCACTCGCTCATTTTCCTCTCTCTCTCTCTCACTCGCTCATTTTCCTCTCTCTCTCTCTCTCGCTCATTTTCCTCTCTCTCTCTCTCTCGCTCATTATCCTCTCTCTCTCTCGCTCTCCTCTCTCTCTCTCTCTCGCTCATTTTCTCTCTCTCTCTCTCGCTCATTTTCCTCTCTCTCTCTCTCGCTCATTTTCTCTCTCTCTCTCTCGCTCATTTTCCTCTCTCTCTCTCTCGCTCATTTTCCTCTCTCTCTCTCGCTCATTTTCCTCTCTCTCTCTCGCTCATTTTCCTCTCTCCTCTCTCGCTCATTTTCCTCTCTCTCTCTCTCATTTTCCTCTCTCTCTCTCTCGCTCATTTTCCTCTCTCTCTCTCTCTCGCTCATTTTCTCTCTCTCTCTCTCTCTCTCTCGCTCATTTTCCTCTCTCTCTCTCTCTCTCGCTCATTTCCTCTCTCTCTCTCTCTCTCGCTCATTTTCCTCTCTCTCTCTCTCGCTCATTTTCCTCTCTCTCTTTTTCCTCTCTCTCTCTCTCTCTCGCTCATTTTCCTCTCTCTCTCTGTTCCTCTCTCTCTCACTCATTTTCCTCTCTCTCTCTCTCGCTCATTTTCCTCTTTCTCTCTCCCTCCATATTTGTTTAGTGCTCTTTCTCTCACTCTCTCTCTCTCTCATATATATATATATATATATATATATATATATGTCCACTCGTTCTCTAGACGCGCCTAACATACATCGCTCTACCACTGTGCTTTCAGCCTGCCCACGTGGCCTGCTGGTTAGCGTGTCTGACGGCCAATCCATATCCGAGATCGAATAACGGGTTAGATTCGGCTATATACCCGTACCAAAGTTGGGAACATCGGGTCTAATCGAAAGATCTTCGGCTAGAGATGCGAACGGTGAAACACGGAGAGCCGCTGCTCGAAGCAGGTACGTCTGAAATCTACTGCAGACTCATAAGCATTCGTTCACCTCCTTCCAACACACTTATCTCTCCCTCTTCCCCAACACCATTTTTTCCTCTTATTTGTCTTCTAATGCCGACTACATACATTCTTTTAATACATAGAACGGTGGAGGAGCTATGCCCATAAAAGGGACTGTTCGTATTAGTTTTAAAAGCATTTTGATGGCGCCCTAAGCTTTATTTTATGTCTTTTTATTTAAAATCCTATCGGGGGGCGGGGGTTAGAAATATATTTTATTAATTAGTTGACCCTAGTCAATGGTATTCCAAATGCTCTTTTCATTGGCTGTCACATAGATGTAGGGGAGAGCGCCACTCATTTTCTTGCATAAATCCACTTTGATATTCACCATGTAACGCTGAGTGTTTAGCAAGAAGACATATAGTACCATTTCTTTGAATCTCGAGGAGAACTCCACCATAGAGTGAACCCAAACCTTCTAAAGATGACTCTAACCATAATGCTGATCTTTGTTAATAACTTCTAAACGCATTTGTCGCATCTCCACGAGAGCTGCATGTGACACAAGGTCAGTTTAATGTAGGTGGGTATCAAAATATTCATTTAGCATAATAATTACTGTTCGCTATTGTTATCTCATTGTAATACAGCTTTCTATTCCAGTAGCTTTTAAAAAACTACAAGCTTGTGGAAGTTTCTACTACTGACTGCTTTTGTCCTATCTAAAGCCTTGTTCTTTTATGATAAAGGTCAATAGGTATTACACGTCTTTGCGATAATCATCGTACTTTTTTAGCTCTTTGTATCATTTGGCTTCATGCCTCATCTGGAATAATTTCCACAAAAACGCGCAGCTATAATCAATATCCTAGATTCACGCAAAAGTAAAAATTGCTTCAGTATGGAGAAACCTATCCTCCCCGAACGAAAAAAAATTAGAAATATTAGGTTGGTGGGAAAATAATGTCGTTTTTATATATATGGTTGAATGTCAAAAAAACGACATTATTTTACACCAACCTAATAATGCACTTTGATTTCAGTAAGAAGTCTAAAAGTACCAGCAAGGTTGGATGTTTCAAGTTCATGTTTAAATGTGGCTCAACTTAAAATCAAATTTGACCCAACTTAAAATCAAATTTGGCTCAACTTAAAATCAAATTTGGCTCAACTTAAAATCAAATTTGGCTCAACTTAAAAATCAAATTTGGCTCAACTTAAAATCAAATTTGACCCAACTTAAAATCAAATTTGACCCAACTTTAAATCAAATTTGACCCAACTTTAAATCAAATTTGACCCAACTTAAAATCAAATTTGACCCAACTTAAAATCAAATTTGACCCAACTTAAAATCAAATTTGACCCAACTTAAAATTCATCTTCTGAAAATTGCTATTGCGTATAAAAAACTAGAATTCCTTATTTAAAATAGAATTTTTTCAATAAATGCTGAGAATTTAATTAAAATTAGATAATTCTTTGATTTTGGGGTGATTTTTAAAAGGGCACATTAGTTTGTTTGCACAAATGCTCTGCTGTTCATAGTTTAGATGTTGAGAATACTATTTTACGTAATCCTAAGTATTATGTTTCTAGTTAAGTTCGTTGTGTTTAATTTTTGTTTCGTTTAGTAGTTGTCCCAAAGTAAAAGTTATCCTATGTCAACGATTAATAATAATTTCGCTTTTTTGTTCAGTAGATTTGTGTGTACATTTGAACAGTAAACCCAGTTTTTAGCCCAGATATAATCTACACCGATCGTCTAAACATCTAAATCGGCCTTAATAGTTTTCCAACTACCACAAACTATCCGCTATTCTAGAGTACCCAATACACACACACACATATGCATAATATTTATATATATATTTAAATATATGTGCATAAAAGTAAGTTATGCATAAACATGCATGTTTTGAAGTTTCACTTCTCATCAGTATGGCTAAACTTAGTTCAAAAGGATCAAACTAAGTCAACTAAATCTAGCCATACTAATGAGAAGTGAAACTTCGAAACATGCGTGTCTCTGGATAGTTTACTTTTATGCACGAAATATTTAAATAAAAAAAATTTAATATAATAAATTAATAATTACAAATAATACGTCCTAAAAATGCGGGGCGACTAAAAATGTAAACAAAGGACAGCTAACTCTTTTCTTTATAAGCGCTCAGTGTGGAAAGAAAGAAAAAATACTACAGGATTGCTAATAAAAAAAATAAACAAATTTTGTGTGTGTGTGTGTGTGTGTGTGGACGATTAATCGGGAATCGGAAAAATCGGAACTTTTTGACGTATCGGAATTGTAAAAATTTGTGTCTAGTTTCCGATGCCAAAAACGATTCCTTTAAATATCTTTGTTTTCTATTTGATTTGTCTAAAAAAAAAAATTCTTACGCTACTGGTAATACATAATGAACAAATAAATATTCATTGATTTTTAAACTACAAGAAAAACTAAAACCTATAGATCACCTCCCCCACAAGTGGTTTTATTTTTGAGAAAATATATGTACGTTTAACATGTATTTTTTTTACCGTAATCGTGATAAAATAACAACTTTTTAGTTAAATATTTAGAGATTTATAAAGAATCGGAATCGGGAATTTAGTAAGATATCGGTAAAAATATGGGAATCCTCCCATCACTAATATATATATATATTAAAATATAGCCCTTTGGGTTGCTCATTGAGTTCAAATTAGATTGTTCGATTAGGAAAAGTGAGTTTGCAAAGCCAGTTAAATATGAATATATAAGGAGGAAAATACAAAGTTAGTACATTTTTTTCTTGCTTAACGCTCTCCTTCCCCATTTCTCCTTCTCTTTCTCCCTCACTTTTTTTCGCTCTCTCTCTCTCTCTCTCTCTCTCTCTCTCTCTCTCTCTCTCTCTCTCTCTCTCTCGCTACGGTTGTGGTGATGTTCCATTTTGTTAATAATAGACTTCTTTTACCTTCATCTGTTAATTAATAGGGACAAGAGCGAGTATAATTAGATATTGTATCAAATAAAAGTGGTGGAGTCAAACAACATATATTGAGAGAGGATGAAAATGATAGATAAGAGATTGCTCGCTTGATGATTTACAGATTTCAGGAATAGAATATTCGAAAGGAAAAGCGATGAAATATAACAGAGTTGGAGAGAGAAAAGAGAATTGGAGAGAGAGATAAAACAGAATGCTAGTGGAGAGAGAAATGCACAAAAAATAGAGTAAATGAGAGAAAGAAGGTTTTTTTTGGGGGGGGGGAGCAGATATAACGCAATCGTAACATTGGCGGACGTTCCAGGATGCATTTTAAATAATATACGTAGGAAAACAGTGTTAAGGAAAACGTTGATCAACTCCGCTTTTACTATAAAAAAAAAAAAACATACATGCGTGCATTATTTACTTTTTATTAATTTTTTTATTAATTTTTTTTCAGACTCTTTCCTTTAGTCTACGATTGTAAGCATTTCGGGTTTGTATTACTGTACGCATAGATTCGAAAAAGTTGTCAAAAAACAAATATAGAACAAATAAATGTTATCAAAGGCAAGATAAGTTACTTTTCTACCTAACTGGATATAATTCACGTGTTTTTATTCAGTGTAACATGTTTATTCAGCTCGAAAAACATGCAATGTTTACCGATGTATTGGAAAATTCAAAATGGCAGCCGACTGTCTCTCGGAGAGGGTACGTTTGGGAAAAGGTATTATAAATAATAAACTAGACAAAATACTGTTAGAAATTCGCTCAAAATATGTTACCGTGACATAAGTTGACATGTATTCGGTTGTTTTCTAACAGTATTTTGTCTAGTTTATTATTTATAATACTTTTTCCCAAACGTACCCTCTCCGAGAGACAGTCGGCTGCCATTTTGAATTTTCCAATACATCGGTAAACATTGCATGTTTTTCGAGCTGAATAAACATGTTACACTGAATAAAAACACGTGAATTATATCCAGTTAGGTAGAAAAGTAACTTATCTTGCCTTTGATAACATTTATTTGTTCTATATTTGTTTTTTGACAACTTTTTCGAATCTATGTGTACAGTAATACAAACCCAGCACTTCTTTTTCATCTTGGAACTAATACAAAACTGCTTCCAGTTGTTAGATCCAAATTTGTAAGCTTTCAGTGGTGGGTGAAGGTCCCACCTCAATTGAAATTACTCCCAAGTCAACTCTACATCCCGGAATAACGATGCCCGCTCTGAACCCCCCCCCCTCAGTTACGATGCCTGGTCTAACGCGAAGTTTTAAATAGAAACTACCGTTTACTATTTGTTTAGTCACAAAGAAACTTAATCTACAAAAATAATCGCACACAAAACGGGTAAATGAGTTTGCAGCGATGAACATAATGCAACAAAAAAAAAACTCTGTATGCGCAATAAAAATGGTTTTATACTGTTGTTAGTTTTTGTTAACAATATTTAATGGTGAACCATTTCAATTTATTTAGTACAACGCGTATATTGTTTGATATTTGTAACAATGCTAAAATAATTGATAGTTAAACAAAAGGAAGTCTTATGCAACCAGAATGTTTCTTATATTGCTCATGCCGCCATGTTCTGTGTTTGCATCGCTCAAAACAAAAAGTATTAAAAAAAAGTCTTTTCCCCTCTTACTATACAATATTAAATTGATCTTAACTCCAAAATATATATATATATATATAATGATGGACTCTCCCGTCGATTTCGACGTATAAGGTTCCGCCATAACAATTACGTTGCTCGGAAATCCACGCAGATGATTTGCTTACAGTGGTGAAGAACCAACCACACTTTTTGGTATTACTGCTAACCTTTGTCGGTGCAGATGAATGCCACAGAACAGAGTATACAGTACACCGCAGATTTTTATATCAGCTTCCTTCTCCTAGATGCATGTCTTAATGAAGACTGGGGATGCATTTCTCCCAGTGAATGAATACGCCCCCAGATACCAACCTGGAAATTTCTACGACTCGCCTATACACTAATCTGTTTATATATATATATATATATGTATATAATGTAATTTCTTGGCCTACTAAAAATCGTTTATATCCCTGTTCTTCAAATCCTGTATTTGTTGTAGTGAGTATGTTGTCGTTATTGTGTAAAACACCTTCGAGCAGAGACGTTCTTATGTTTTTGCCTGAAATTACCTTTAATTGGAAGAGTGAACAGAATAATCCAAACATTTGCTTTTGTTTTCTTTTACTTATAGAAAAGCAAACAAAATACTACAGAAACCTGCATGAAAATACGCCAATATGTATGTAGAGAATGATTTGCTCGATTCAAAAAGACGAATTTAAAAAAAAAATATTTTTTTGTCATGACGTGCAACATCACTTTCGCTGGCCAAAGATAATCGACAGTGATAAATCTTGTTCAACCGTTGTTCAGCCAGATTGTCGTTTAAAACCAGATAAACCGCAGCCATTCTCCAGATTTCTAAATCAAATGAGTGAAATTACTTATATTTCTAAACGTGATGCTTGGCTTCCGAATTTAAACGAACGGACGAAGTGTTGTTTTTTTTGTTTGTTTTTTTAACCAATATATGCAATTGACATTTCCATTATGGCGGGGGGGGGTGATCCAGATTGGAAACGAGTTACATGTTTAACTGCATTGGTTAACAATGTCTTATAGTTCACGTATAGTTGACTTACCAATTTCCAGGCGTAGCTGATAACAATCAGGTTACTTTAAAAAACAAATACAACGACTAAAAAACATGGGTTAGTTATTGATCTCAATCTGTAACGATGTTTACAGAAGAACAAAGGAGGAGTGATCAGGGGCAAAGTCCTTAGCAGAGAGTTTCGGTTCCAAAGATTAGACGTTACTTATTTATTTCATGTTATTCTGTTCCTGTCTCTTATCTTTGAAAACATTGTTATCTTTCTGTGTCTCCTTGCTCCGTCAAGGTGTCTCGTCTTTAGTCTAACATCGAGATAAGATCGTTTACAGGAAATAACTATCCTATCCTCCCCCTTAATCGCTCTAACCACTCTACTTATATACAGAATAATCACGTTGTAACAACGGTTCTCGTTTGATCAACAAAGTTAAGTGACGTTTAGTCTGCTCGGTATCAGATGGGTGACAATTAGCTAGCATCAGGCGCTGTATGTAAGAAAACTCTGAAGACTCATAAAAAAAGGAAAAACTGTAAACATTAAGCGGGGTGCACGTGCGATTAGGCACCGTTCGTGAGTGTAATATTTACTAGAAACTTCCTCCTCAAGAGGAAGCCGACCTGATTCGCGCAAGGCGAGTGCCACAGTGGAACAAGAGGTCGTAGTTGTAGCATGGCGGAGAAGATAGTTAAAAATATAATGGTAAATATTTATTTAGCCTTATATGCTGTACCTACTTTTAATTACTATTTACCATTTTATCATATTTTTTCATTCTCGTTTTATATCTAAATGCCATTAAGCTATTTTTTCTGTTTGCATTTTGTATAATTCTGGCCATTTTCCTCTTCTGATGAGAAGCATTCAATTTCGAAATACCATAGCGTTTCTTTCCAAGTTTTTTCTCTTAATTCTCCCCTTAACGTTTCCTTTTTGTTTTGATGAAATAATAGTTTTACTCCTCATCTTTCATTTTAACATTATATATATATATATATATATATATATATATATATATATAATTATATGGTGTAAGAATGAGATGTAAAGAAATCAAATAAAGTGCTCGATTGTGCATGTAAGTGCTAAATACAAATATTTATTGAAAACTATACATACATATCCCAATAACGAACCAGCGGTTTCATTGTATTGAAACAGCCTTCTATGGCTGATAAAGCTCAGTACAAATCCATTTCGGATTTGTACTGGGTTTTATTAGTCACAGAAGGCTGTTCCAATACAATGAAACCGCTGGTTCATCTTTGGGATATGTGTGAATAGTTTTTAAATAAATAAATAAATTGTATAATATATATATATTATACAAAAATTTAATTGTGTTTGTACACTAACCCCGTGAGTCGTTAGTCACAAGCACTACCGCTGTTTGTTCCGTCTTAATTCCATTAGAAAATGTATAAAAAGTGTTGAGAATTTCTTCTTTCATAAGAAATAATAAGTCTTAATTTTTATGTTATGCTTATTATAGATAACGTGTTTAGGGAATGTTATCGCTAAACACGTTCAATTTATTTGGTTCAAAGGTGACTTATGAGAGTGATGAATATATGGCCCGTCTGATTTTTTTAAAGGGCGGGAAGGATGGGAGATGGGCGAGCCTTGCCTTTCCCATCGGTAATAATGTGCTACTGAATAAAACAGATTGAAGGCCATCTCTATTCCAAGCCTGGGACTAGGAATCTTTTTACTAGGAGTGAAGTGAATTTTCTTAGATAATTAATATAGCAGTTAAAGACAGGGAAATTGTGAGTTTGATGTGTTTATGCATTGCATACCAAATAATAAAAGCCACAATTGATTAATCGGACAATTTTTAACGCATTTAATAAACATTGAACAGTAACTCCCTATCTTAAAATACGTAAATTTATTTTTGAAATATAATTTATACAATTAATGAATACTAGCGGGACCTGGGGAAATTCCACAACGAACTCTTTCACATGTAATATATTAATGTTGGCATTTGGTAGATGTGCAGTGTAAATGGGGGCGCCCTGATATAATTGTAGCTCTTTTATTAAAACTGCAAAAGTATTTATCTAAGCTAGCAGAGACGCCTGGCGTAGCCCGGTTGTAAAATATGCTAGAATATGATATTTTAATCTATGCAGATTTCGTATATATTATAGTCAATTTTCTATCAAGTCTTATCGATATAATTATAAACCTCTGCAGACCTTGCTTGCTTGCATTTTGTCTTCGATGATCGGGTGATTCCATCTTTTAAAAACGGATGATATATATATATATGGGCAGATCCTTATGGAATGAGACAGGAGAGTTGTATGTTTTGGCTTTGATTCTAGTGATGGCACCCAAATCGTGTATGTATGTATATATATACACACACTAGTGTCTAGGGTGAAATGTTAGTGCCTATGTATTTGATAATGATTAGAGCAAATAATTGATATATATATATATATATATATATATATATATATATATATATATATATAATCAATTATTTACTCTAATCATTATCAAATACATAGACACTAGCATTTTACCCTAGACACTAGTGTGTCATCCTTTCGAGAATCATCAGTGCAGGGTGACACGATTAACACCGATTGATAGATTCGAACCGGCAACAGAAGCCATCTCTGTCTTCATTAGCAAGGACCCAACCCATTCGGCCACCGAATATATATATATATATTGATGCTTTGTTCTTTGCTAATGGAGTCACCGCCTGGTTCGAATCTTCCGACCGGCAGTAATCGTGTCACCCTGCACTGATGATTTTCAACTCGACGAGGAATCGCACCAACTGATTTCATAAAAAACTTTTTGCGGAATGGTATTCATAACTTCACGTATTCGCTCTTATTTACTTATTTATTTACTCTAATCATTATCAAATACATAGGCACTAACATTTCACCCTAGACACTAGTGTATGTATGTATATATATATATATATCTTTATCTTGCATAAAAATCAAATCTTCAATATTGTTTCAAGCATTAATAATTGGCAAAATTTCATCTCTCAACATCGTGAAGTACTTCCACACTTTGCTATTGTTTGTGATTGGTTGGATGTTCAAATCTCCTATTGATGGGCCCTCGCGGTTCGCATGAATCGCTGACCAAACGTCTTGACTTAACGCCCTGCGATTTTTTTCCTCTAGAGCTGGCTGAAACAGCTAGTCTACTCAACCAAACTAAGAAATCGAACTTGAAGGACGAATACGCGAAGTTATTACTAAGGCTATTACAAGAGAATATTCTTTTCATTATTTTGGCTCACGAGTATATATCGGTAAATATCTTATGTTTTTATATACACTGATGTGGTTTTCAACTGATTAACTATGTCTGTGTCGGATATATACTCGAGTCAAAACAGTAAGAATATTCAGTTGTCATGGCCCTAATTCTTATGAAATCAGTTGATGCGATTCCTGGTCGACTTGAAAGCTGGTCGCGAATGAAGGCGTCTATATTGAATTTTAAATAAATAGGTTTTGTATGTAAAGCAAACAAGCTCTCCTCATTGGCTGGAAAATATGTATTTTATATTTAATTTGAATGTGGCGCGAATTTACGATAAAATATGAGACTGCTTTATAAATAAGATAGTGGTCTTATGAGAGTTTGTAGGAGATTGCAAAAATTGTCTATTCAGGTGATCCGTGATAATGAGATAGAACGTCAAATAGGACTAAGAACGGAAAAGGAAATTGGGGTATTGAGAAATAAGAAACGAAAGTGCAAAGGGAAGAATAAAGAGAAAAATAGAAGGAAAAAAAGAAGAAATGCAATAAATAATGGGAGGAAAGAAGAAAATGAGTAGAAATATATAGGGATAGAGAGCCAAGAGGAGAGTAGGTAAAGAAAAAGATGAGAAAGAAATATTGAAAGTAAAAATAAAAAAAAGCAGAAGGTTGATAGATAATAGAAAACGAGAGAGATGGAGGACGGGAAGGATGAAGGAATCATAGATGGCTTTACAGAAGAAAGACGGTTTGAACAAGAGAAGAATTTATTAAAATAAAGTCGCATACCTGCCTGTTTTTTTTGTGTTGATTAATATGTACAAAAAGTAGTTTCACAAATTAGTTTTCATACTATTATTCCATCATGACACACACACACACATATATATATATATACTATTCAAATGAAATCTACATTCAAGAAATAATGGCATTTGCATAATGCAGTAAACAAAATCTTTTTTAAACACTTAGCTCCATGTTATTGTTTGCGATAGAATTGTTTTAACTGTTCTATTTAAAAATATTATATTCATTTGATTTTTAATTTAATTTAGTGTATTTTCAATTATTACCGACATCAGTTGGGTTTAAAAACGGAAGTCAGATTATTTATTTAAGCTATGAGTTATTTTCCGTTTATTTTTTATAGACGATGATGAATGTGTTTTTTTCTTTCCATAAATCCAAAATTTGGTCTACTTTCAGAAAAATTGTAATAAGTTACGATATCCGGCGTCTCTTAAGACATTCGCTGCCAGCTATAGCTCTATTGAATTCATTGGCAATATATTTTTCTGCAATTTCAAAAGAATAAATCAAACAATGCATATGAATATATTAAAATTGTATTTATTTTTAAAGGAATTGTCACGTGACACTTTTACTAAAGGAATTGTCAGTTTTTATCAGCTTGTATATTTTTTTAATAAAAATAACTCGAATCTGATTTTATTTATAGTGAATCATTCAACTCATTACTAGGGCTGTGACAACAGCATATTCTTTCTATTGTTTAGACTCTTGAGTATATATCCGTTGATATCTTATGTTTTTATAGAGACTGATGTGGTTCTCGGTTGATTGACTGTTTTACTGTGTCGGAGATATACTTGAGTCAAAAGAACGAAAAGAATATTCTGTTATCACAGCCCTACTTATAAGTTATATACTTATTCATTAGAAAAAAAACATGATACATGGCAGGGGCCAAATATGAGATAACACGTTAACATAATATTCAATATGCGTTATTACTTAGGACCTCTATCCAGTCATGGCTGCCGAAACAATAGCAAGCTACACCCGTGACGTAAATAAAGGGTTCCGCTCGATATTCTGTCCAGATTCTTGAGTTTGATCGAAACATTCCCGAGTTCGACAAGATACACCTGAAGAAGATCGGAATTTGCATCGACCGAAACGTTGTGAAAATCACACTCATGATGAGAACAGTATTCGACGAATAATAATCCAAATAACTAATCCTCATCTCAAAAATCAGAAACGTCACAGCTTTTTATTTATAACAAATCATTCAACTTATAACTTATACACGTATTTGCTAGAAAAAAAAACATAATACATGGCAGGAACAAATATAAACATAATATTCAATATGCGTTATTTTTAGATGTTGGTTCAAGTTAGACAGTTATCTTACGTGCCTAGCGCGCACTGACTAATAGAAACAGAATTTACTCCTTGGCCTTCAGGACAAGATAACAGTGTAGTATCTGTTCTTCAGATGCTGCACCAAAGTGTAGTATCTGTTCCGACAGATACTGCAAGCAAAGACCATATGTGTGGGCAACCTCACATATAAGACCTTGGTCAATGTAGGGGAACCCCTTCATACCAATTGTCACTATCCAACTCCCCTACTCCCCGGGGAGTTGGTCCCCATTTCCCCTTCACTCCTCACATTAAAAATCGGCCTTGTGCCTAATTTGCTCGGTGGGGGAGCAAATAAATACCATCTGTTCCGGCAGATGCTGCACTTCTTTCTTGTTCTCTTTCGGTGGAGGAGAAATCCTTCACGACTGAGACAATTTTTATTTTTGTACCTTTTCTCCACATTAAAAAACGACCCTGGTGTCTAACTCTGTCCCGTGTGGAGGCACAGTAAATAGGCACAGTGTAGTATCTGTTCCGACAGATACTGCAAAGCTATGACTAGCAAAGACCACCATATGTGGGGGTCACCCCGCATATCTGAACTTGGTCACTGAAGGGGCAACCCTTTTACCAACAGTTTCTAATCCAGCTCCCATTTCCCACCTCTCGGGAGCTGGATCCCCCTTTCCCTCCCCCCTCCCTCTCTCTCCACATTAAAAAACGGCCTTGTGCCTAATTTGCTCAGTGGGGAACCAAATAAATACAACAGTGTAGTATCTGTTCTTCAGATGCTGCACTTCAATTTCTTGTTCTCTATCAGTGGAGGAGAAATCCTTCACGACTGAGACAATTTTTATTTTTGTTCCTTTTCTCCACATTAAAAAACGACCCTGGTGTCTAACTCTGTCCCGTGGGGAGGCATTGTAAATAGGAACTCGTAGCGGGTAAGGCTAAGCAAATGCTAGGGTACAAGAATACTTGTAGTTGGCAGCGAATGTCTTAAAAAAGTATGTGACTAAAACCTCCACCCGGCAATATGTTTTAATCTGGAAACGCCGGGTATGTGCAGCTAGCAAAGAAATAATCAAAACCGGATATAAACAAAGAATATAAAGAAAATAAAGATAGAATTGAAGGAAAAGACATTTACCAAATGTTGCTCGACTCTTGATTAACGCGGTTTTTATATTAATTTATTGTTTTTGTCTACTAAGCATCAAATACTGATTAAATCTGAATTTTAACAAAAGTTTGAATTTCATGAATACAAAGCAAAATACAAAAAAAGTATAAGACATTCTTTTAACAGTAACTGATTATAATCCACCAAATTTTCCTTGTACTAAATTTAGGTTATTAACTATATTGTTTTATATTTCGGACAAAACTAAAGATCAGCGTTTCCCAATGCGGGCTCCACGAGTGATGCTGATGGGCCTCCGTAAGTTCTTGAGCTCTTAAAGACGATCAAATGCTTTATATAGAACAATTAAATGGTTACAGACATTTAATTGTCGATCATTTTTTTTTTTTTTTTTTTTTTTTTTTACAGAAAAGATATGACACATAATTACAGGTGTAAAGAGTTTCAGGATAGTTCATGAAAATGTAAATAAAAAAATGAATTAACAAAAAAAAAATGCAACAATTTTGGATTAAAAAAAAACACAAACGGTTGTAAACACGAAAATATAGTAAAATCATGAATAGGAACAACTAATGAACACGTATAAGTTGAAATTTATGTTTTTTATATTTACTTTAAGAATTATCTTGTTAGTGCTCTCTGAAAACCTTTGCATTGTTCAGGGGCTCCATGCGCCCTGAAGTTTGGGAAACCCTGCTATAGATTACAGAAAAATTCTAATTAAGCGCTAGACCTCTGACCAATTCTAGACCTCTGACCAATTTGATCGCAGAAAATCTCTACGCTGTGAGCAGATTAAGGATAGACTAGATCGCAGACAAACTCTAAATCACTAACAAAATCTAGATTCTAAACAAACTCAAAATTGTGAGCGAAATTTAGATTGCGAGCAGCCCAAGTTCGCAGATAAATTCTAGATCCCGGGCAAGTCTCAAATCGTAGCCAACTTTTAGCATACCTACCGTACATCACGGACAAGTTGTATAATGAATCAACTGCCTTTTAAAATAAACTGTTCTAATCTGGGGAAGAAAAAAAAAACAAAGCAAATAAACACAATCCAAAAGATGAAGTTGTTTTAACAAAAAAAAAAAAGAAAGAAATTTGACAAGATTAAACACTTCATTTAAAATAATTCGGATAAGAACATTATAAAAAGGGCTCAAATGTTTTAAGGTTTTTAAGGATTTGATCTGAGAAAAAGAAAAGGTGACTTTATTATGGGACGTTTGTGCATCGAAAGCTGTCGTTCGTGCTAAAACAGAGCCCATATTAAGAAGGTATCAAATTAATCCTGTTTTGGTATTCGTCACTCGACGTGTGGCACTTGCCGCCCGGAACCGACGGGGCACATAGAAGGTGGAGGGGCAGGCTGGAAGGATTAATAACGTTGCACGTGTGTGTGTGTGTGTGTGTGTGTGTGTGTGTGTGTGTGTGTGTGTGTGTGTGTGTGTGTGTGTTTCGCGTCCCTTCTCGTTTGACGCGTGCCGTAAACAAGAGGCAAACGGGTGTCCAGGAGTTTTAGTAGCCGGTGCTCTGAATGATGGGCGCTAGAAATGGAAGATTCCTTTAAAAAAAAAAAAATGTTAACCTCAGGTTGTGAGAGGGGAGTAGAAGAGGGCTAAGGTAAACAGGTGCCTGTCAAATGAAAGCGTACACCTGCCATATTTCGCATACGCGGACACGCACATAAGGAAACACATGCGCGTTGGATTCAATTAGGCACTAATACCGTTTGGAAAGGTATGAACCCCCCCACCCACAAGCTATAGGTAAAATACAATTTCTGGCCACTTGATGGATTGTATTAAATAACCCCGCAAAATAGTTGTAATGCTATAAAACAACCAAATCGACGAACGTGGATGGTGAGCTGACTGGGTAGGGTATAGAAAGACACAAAAGAAAGGTACGCGGAAACGGGAGGGGACAAAGTGAACTAAGAAGCATTTACATATTATAGGAACCTCTGTTGGAAGCTTTATGTCTGCCAAGTAAGTTTCAATGGAAAAGATTGAGTGGCACTTAGGGGTTAGCGATAACCTCAGCAAAACGGAAGTCAGCTTAATCACATGACTTCCGGGGAGAGAAAATTCTCTCTCCCTGGTAAGACTTCAAGCAGAAAAGGTATAAAAGCCGTTATTCTCTATTTTAGCTTCATTGTTGGTGCGGGGGGAGGATCAACATGACAATAAGTACAGAATAGACGTCTGATATATATATATATATATATATATATAGCCCTCGCTTTAAAATGTCTTACCGACCTACTTCCGGTATGTAAGACCAGAAGTCCATATTAACATCTTTCGAGACTACAGATTAAATAGACGCTTTGTTTCGTTGAGTTTCAAAATAAGAATAAAATTATCTCCCTTGACTTATGACAAACAATTGCACATAATGTCATGTTCATATTTACTTATTTTGCTATTGGGGGGGGTTCCTTTTTAATACATAATCTATTTTAAATTGTAAAATGTGTATGTACGTACGCACACACGCGCGCGCATCTATTTTTATAATAAAATCGTATCTCTATTTGTTTGTTAATTAAATGTCACGTATGAATCATAACAGATGACGTCATATAAGACTATAGTTTCTACCTGGCAACAATAAGCGTCATACATGACGTCATAAAAGAGTACGTCATATAACATAGTTTTGACTTGGTAATGCCTGGTATTCAAGTACTATTACCGTATCTGTTGGGAAGCCCTGGGGTTGTCCATCTGCTCGTCCTTGAATTAACAACATTTGTCTTTTTCTTTCTCCAGATAAATTCTTAATCTCATTTAATGCGAAAGAAATGTACATTAAATGAGACTGGTGAGTTCACCTGAAGAAAATACAAAATGGAATGTTCTTAATTCTAAAATTACATGATGAACGAATCCAGATTATTCCCAGCAGACATAGTAATGTATAATACTTTAATATATATATATATATATATATATATATATATATATATATATATATATATATATATATATATATATAGCATAAGCTCTTGTATGACCTACAATGAAGCATTATGGTATTTTTTCTGACTTGTGATACACGCTCTTTCATCTTTATACACACTATATATATATATATATATCGTGTGTGTGTGTACACACACCTTTCATCAAAACTGTTGAAAAAATAGGCTACGCCTGCCGTCTGAGATTAGGTTGGAAAGAAATTAAAATTCTGCACTCTAAAGTCAGATGAGAATACTTTATATATGAAAATTTAAATCATTGATGTAATACTATGAATTCATATGAATATTAGTGCGAACACTGGCGAAGCATTATTTTTCCGTCATGTTTTATATCGAGTGTGCCCGTGTACAAAAATAGGGTAATGTGTTATATGACGTCGTGGTTTAAAGAAAAAATATCAACTACAAAACAATTCCTTTTTTTTCTTTTGATTGTTCATATTCGATTTTAAATGAATGCCTGTTTTTTGTTTTAAAACCATGACGCATGCGCAGTATGAGAATTGTCTTTTGTTTTGTTTGAAAATGTAAAGTTATCTGTATTTGCATTGTTTTTGTTTTTTGTTTATTTTTTGTTATTTTTTTTGTTTTGTTTTTGTTTTGTTTTTTTCAATTTAAGTCATCAACAACAGTGATATTTGTATTTTTACTCCTTTTTGACCGATGTGCTCTCCGGCTTTCCGCAGATGTATATGCAATTTGTGGTGATGTTTTTCTTGTATTTACACAGGGTCATTATGTAATGTTAGCTGGAAAGAAATTCGGATTTAAGATCAAAATAAAGAAATATAGGACAATTGGAAAGAAACAAAACAGAAACATTCCTTTCCCGTGGTGTCAGTCGGCAGAAAACAGATAAGAGAATTCTGTTATCCGGAGAGATGTGGTTTGAAATTAGATCACAGGCCTTGATGACAGAACTGACGTCGAATGGTGTATACAAATCTTTAAGATGTTTACTATTAGTGTCTGAGTAAAAAAAAAAAGTGCCTAGCAGACGTGCAGACCGATCGAGACGAAGATATATAGAAGAGGGGTAGTTTGTGAATGAATTAAACGAAACAAAATAAGGGTATTCATTTTTATCCCAAAGGGAATTAACTCTACTCGACAAGAAACGAAAAGACAAGTTCTATTATCTCCCTTGCATCCGGAATCGAATTAATCAAAGACAATCATTACGTTACAGTTGTTCGTTATTCGAGTACATTCATGTGTCCTGTGTAGTTTAATCTGACCAACGAATGCTGTGACATTTAACGTCACCGAAAATAAGCAATGCACCTAAATAAACCCGGAGAGCAAATCGGCCAAAACTATCAACGTTGCTGAAGGCAATAATACGAAGAAGCTCAATGTAAATAATATTGTTTTTGTTTTATTTATTATTCATGTTTTGGTATATTCTGCACGCATGTCTGTTAACATTTGTAAATGAAGAACATCTACAATTGATATAATTGTGGCGAGACTTTTTTGTCTTTTTTTTTCTTCTTCTTCGTTCAATAAAAGCATTCAATAAAGTATTTTTGTTAATTTATAAATATTTCCTTTTGGAACACAACTAGACTACGAATGCTTGTTCCTTTGTTTATTCCTAAACAACAATATGGTGCTACTTTATAATTACCCCGTCATGAAAATAGCATGTTATTATTATTTATTTTATATTAAAATTTTAGAGTGGCTACTCAAATTTCCATAAACTCTTACAATCTCAGGATTTTGATAACAACATGGTATGTACTATTTGAACTATTTTTCTTGTCTTAAATGTTATTCTCACAACGTTTCGGCCGATATAACTTCAGATCTTTTACAGATGTATTCTGTCGAACGCTGGAATCTTTCTGTTGAACTCTGGAATCTTTCTGTTGAACTCTGGAATCTTTCTGTTGAACTCTGGAATCTTTCTGTTGAACTCTGGAATCTTTCTGTTGAACTCTGGAATCTTTCTGTTGAACTCTGGAATCTTTCTGTTGAACTCTGGAATCTTTCTGTTGAACTCTGGAATCTTTCTGTTGAACTCTGGAATCTTTCTGTTGAACTCTGGAATCTTTCTGTTGAACTCTGGAATCTTTGACGAACTCTGGAATCTTTGACGAACTCTGGAATCTTTGACGAACTCTGGAATCTTTGACGAACTCTGGAATCTTTGACGAACTCTTGAATCTTTGACGAACTCTGGAATCTTTGACGAACTCTGGAATCTTTGACGAACTCCTGAATCTTTGACGATCTCCTGAATCTTTGACGATCTCCTGAATCTTTGACGATCTCCTGAATCTTTGACGATCTCCTGAATCTTTGACGATCTCCTGAATCTTTGACGAACTCAGAATTTCGAATGAGACCCTTTACTTGATCCACCTGTACAGATCGTACAGTCATAAGCAAGATGTTCTGCTCTTTTTTTACGTTTTGTTTGTGCACCGACGGTGACAAGAGAGATATGGTCCATTTTGATTAATGATTATCTTTCTCTCAGATACCGTGAAAGTCCCTCCTCCTTTCCCTATGTTGAGGATCGCTTTATTGTTCGCTTGACCATGTCTAATTATCCAGCGGAATAGATAGCTAAAAACCGGAAGTCAAAAGGAGCAGAAAATATTGACTATAATTGGTTGTTCTCGTTCCATCAGCAAATAGCGAGGGGATCAAATAAAGAGTTTGATTTGAAATTTCGTATGTATTACCGAGTTCGGCAAGGCACATTGAAGAAAATTCGAGGTTACATTGAAACGTTGTGGGAATAGCAGCAAAGATAAAAAAAATAGTTTAAAAAATACCAACATCTTAATCTACAAAAATTCCAAAACATAAAAGTTTTTAATGTTTTATTTAATCTATCATTTAATACGTGACAATATTATGTCCGTATTAAAACAACGGAAGCCCAAAACGCTCATTATTTAAATTTTTATGCACTTCGGGAACTTTGTTTAACATGCTTCTCTATATATTAAATATATTGCGAGCGTTGTTTTAATGTAGCAATTTAAATACAAAAACAATATAGCGACACCCGTATATACCAGTATTCTAAGAGTTTATTTCCAGTGGAGTATGCACTCCTAAAATTAACAAATTTAAAAAAATAATAATAATAAAACTAACTTTTTTTTTTCATCATGGCGGTGTAATTGTAGATAAGTATCATGTTTTTTTTTATATATTTTTAAAAATTTGATTTCTCTAATTTCTAATTTTTGACCTTGAAAAAAAAAGAATTAAAACCACAAATTCTTAAATAAATTTCTTATGGCCCTTATATTTCGTCCATTAACAGATTTTGTCCAGAACTGCAGGAGTTACCCAACATGGATCGAGGAGGAAGGTGTGTGTGGCTTTTGTGATCTGTTCTTTTTATAGAGATTGCATGAATGGAAAAACTTGGATGCATTCGTTCCGCTGTCTTTTCTAATGCGTCGATGTCGGGATGTTTTCTCTCAAACATTTTGGTCTTCCTATGATCTTCAGCCGGATTTTAATTCTATGAAAGTGAATAATAAATGACAATATCAATGGAATAAATAATAAAGTAAAGTCGTTAGCATGCTAAATTTCGTTAATCGGCTTGATTCTGTGGGAGGCATTCTTGCAGGAGGGGAACACGTGAAGGTTGCCAACATCCATAAGTGAGTACGGTACTACGGAACTGACTAGATTCGAACTTGACACCTCCGTGACCTCCTTCACTATGGAACTAAATGGCACACACACACAAACACACACATATATATATATACATATATATGTATATATATATATATATATATATATATATGTGTACATGTATACACACACATGCATACATATGTGTGTGTTAATGATGGGACGATTCCAATATTTTTCCCAAGTCCGATACAATTACTGATTCCGTACTAAATTCGTGATTTCGATACGACTTCCGATTCTTTATAAATCTCTAAATATTTTATTATAAATTGTTATTTTGTCCCGATTACTGTAAAAACACATCTTAAATGTGCTTATATTTTCTCAAGAACACACTTTTAAGGGGATGATCTAGAGATTTTAGTCTTACTGAAAGTTTGAATAAATATTTTATTACAACTAATACTACTACTACAAGCAGTGAAAATTTTTTCTTAAATAAAAAAGATAATTTAAGGAATTGGTTTTGGCATCAGAAAATAGGCTCAAATTTTTTCTATACCGATTCCGATTCCCTAAAAAGCTCCGATTTTTCCGATTCCGATTAATCGTCCCAACACGAATATATATATATATATATATATATATATATATATATATATATATATATATATATATATATATATATATATATATATAGTGATTCAGTTGTAAATACCGATTTAAATACAATTACCGATTTTGCACTTCAACTTCTCGACATATTTCTGTACGCGTTATTCATTCATCCAAGCAAAGAATTTACTCGTTATAAACCAACCTTTGTGTACGATTACTATTTACTGTTGTCAGTGTTATGTGATCAATAAGTTAAGTGTTTATCAGTTAAATATTTTCACACAGATATACATTCATCCACTTGTTATTTATGTAGATTAAAAACTAAACAATCGTTGAATTAAAAGAAAAGTGAACAAATTATAGTTAACTAATTTACATATTGCTAGGCAAAAGGATACTTTATTAATTTACTCTGCTACTGCCAATCATATATGCATAAGCAGAGCATGAAACAGATAGCATGATATTAGCCAGGCGGTTAATAACACAGACTGAAAACCTGGGTGGGCCAAGTTCTAATCAAGTTCGTTCTACAGTAACATTTTCATCATACTTGCACTTGACCTTGTGCCTAACCTTCTGGTGAGGAGGTAAATGAAATAGAACAGATGGGGTGCTGTTATTGTGTAAACCTGAATTAGCTTGAAATAAGGTGCTTTAACCTCACCGATCGTGCGAAAATCAAGCCTACCTTTCGCTTTCATTCGTTTAGATATAAAATATGATTTACTTCCATTAGAAATTCACATTTATTATTTAATTCAAGAAAATTAAAGTCCGGACAGAACTTATAGGATGACCTGATATATTTCAGTACTATGAGTTTTTTTTGTTTGCTTTTTTTTTGGGGGGGGTTCATCATCATAGTCATCGGCATCATTAGACTTTCCTTAGCAAGTCGACGTCGATGTCTTTAGATCTAAAGTAAATCTGTTGCTTGTTGACTTTCTTACTAAAACATTTTTTAAGGAAATCGATCCAAATAAGCCAGTCAACTACTTGACGTAAGAATCTAAGAAATATTATTTCAATGCAAAAATCTAATCGTGGATAAGTGTAAGATGAATAAATTTCGACCCAAAAAGCAGAAATTCTTCCACCTTTGTAAAAAAAAAAAACATTGCTCATGTTACAACTAGAAAACGCTCGCGATAAATCACTAAGATTTTGATTATAAACATTTTTAAAATAGCAATTATGCACATGCCTCTTTATGCACAAGTCTGAACACGACAAATACTGTTTAAGCAAATGTTTGAAGATGACAAATAGCTGTTACTGTTTATGCATATGTTTGAAGATGACAAATAGCTGTTACTGTTTATGCATACGTTTGAAGATGACAAATAGCTGTTACTGTTTATGTATATGTTTGAAGATGACAAATAGCTATTACTGTTTATGTATATGTTTGACGATGACAAATAGCTATTACTGTTTAAGCAAATGTTTGAAGATGACAAATAGCTATTACTGTTTATGTATATGTTTGAAGATGAAAAATAGCTGTTACTGTTTATGCATACGTTTGAAGATGACAAATAGCTATTACTGTTTATGTATATGTTTGAAGATGACAAATAGCTGTTACTGTTTATGCATACGTTTGAAGATGACAAATAGCTATTACTGTTTATGCATATGTTTGAAGATGACAAATAGCTGTTACTGTTTCTGCATATGTTTGAAGATGACAAATAGCTGTTACTGTTTATGTATATGTTTGAAGATGACAAATAGCTGTTACTGTTTATGTATACGTTTGAAGATGATAAATAGCTATTACTGTTTATGTATATGTTTGACGATGACAAATAGCTGTTACTGTTTATGTATACGTTTGAAGATGATAAATAGCTATTACTGTTTATGTATATGTTTGAAGATGACAAACGGCTATTACTGTTTATGCATACGTTTGAAGATGACAAATAGCTATTACTGTTTATGTATATGTTTGAAGATGACAAATAGCTATTACTGTTTATGTATATGTTTGAAGATGACAAATAGCTATTACTGTTTATGTATATGTTTGAAGATGACAAATAGCTATTACTGTTTATGTATATGTTTGAAGAATACAAATAGCTGTTACTGTTTATGTATATGTTTGAAGATGACAAATAGCTATTACTGTTTATTCATATGTTTGAAGACGACAAATAGCTATTACTGTTTATGCCTATGTTTGAAGACGACAAATAGCTATTACTGTTTATGCATATGTTTTAAGACGACAAATAGCTATTACTGTTTATGTATATATTTGACGACGACGACGACGACGACGACAAATAGTTGTTACTGTTTATGCATATGTTTGAAGATGACAAATATCTATTACTGTTTATGCATATGTTTGAAGATGACAAATAGCTGTTACTGTTTATTTATATGTTTGAAGACGACAAATAACTATTACTGTTTATGCATACGTTTGAAGACGACAAATAACTATTACTGTTTATGTATACGTTTGAAGACGACAAATAGCTATTACTGTTTATGCATACGTTTGAAGACGACAAATAGCTATTACTGTTTATGCATATGTCCGAAGACAACAAATAGCTATTACTGTTTATGCATATGTTTGAAGATAGCAAATAGCTATTACTGTTTATGCATATGTCCGAAGACGACAAATAGCTATTACTGTTTATGCATATGTTTGAAAACGACAAATAGCTATTGCTATAAACAGTAATAGCTATTCGTCGTTTTCAAGCATATGTTTGAAAACGACAAATAGCTTAATAGCTATTTGTCGTCTCCAAACATATGCATAAATAGTAACTGTTTATGCATAAGTCCGAAGATGGCAAATAGCTACGGCTGTTTATGCATAGGTCCGAAGATCACGAATAGCTACGACTGCTTATGCATAGATCCGAAGAAAGCAAATACGAGGGTATTTCTTATTTTTAAACTTGAAAAACACATGAAAAATTGAAGAGCTACGAAGATAGGCGTGGTATCATTAGAACAGGCGACTTTTTACTCTCCATAATTTATTTTTCTACATATTCATTACGATTCTCAATGTACATTTGCCAGCGATGAACGATGCCACGGTCGTTAATGTCCTGAGCGCACTTAGTTACTCTGATCTCTGTCGCCACTTTGAAATAGACGAATCGATCTTCTAACTCTGCTGACATCAACTGCACCAGTTTTGTAAACGTTTAACAGGAGCCAGTGAATATTGATCGGTTCAATTTTTTTCTGCGTGGAGAAATTCAATGGCGCTCTTTGCTTCTGCCGTATGTCCCTGACTGGGGTAGCTTTCCTAGAGTCTGACAATGTCAATATCTGCGAAAAAGAGATGGAGCTTTCAGGTCATGGACGCGTAAGTTTAGTTATCATAGCAGTGCAATTTGCAATTCCCTCTGGTCTATTGAGGGGGATTTTTAAAAAAAATAGGAGGCATGACATTTGGAATGCCCAACGAAAATATTATATATATATGCATAAGTCCGAAGAAAACAAACAGTTACTAGCATACATGCATGAGTCCGAAGACTAGGTATTTCCAAATGCGCTTACTATTGTTTTATCGTGTATTTTTATTATTTATAACTACAAGATTACATTAAAATAAAACTTTGTATACAAAATAACAAAAATGAATCAATAATGTTGTTATACGGCATATCAACCCTATTTAAAATTGAAACGGCATCATTGTATGCGTAAAAATACATTGCGTTAACAATTCTTCTTTTGTGATATATTTTTAATTCATATCTTCCATTTCTTTTTTTTCTTTTCAGTTTCTCGTCTTATGGGTACGAGTTCCTGCGCCATGTCGCCGATGTCGTCCTCCATGAGTCACGTGAATATGTCTGCCCTCGGCGGGTTGGACCAAAAACCTCCCGGCGTGCAATTTCCGATCACCCAACGACGAAAACGAAGAGTGTTATTTTCACAGGCGCAAGTGTATGAATTAGAACGTCGGTTCAAACAACAGAAATATCTCTCTGCTCCCGAACGGGAGCACCTCGCCAGCATGATCAACTTGACCCCAACACAGGTGACTATTTCCAAGAGTCAATAGAAACTGAACTCTTTTTCTTGTGTGTGTTTTAGTTTTACTGAGTGTTGGAGATCTATCTGATGTAATATTTGCGCCAATTTTTTCTGTATCATCAGTAAGTTTCTGCTACTGCTCCGGTAGAAAATATTCTATGAAGCGAATAACTGGCGATATTGAGTGAAATAAACGGCTTACCTTGTAGACTTCTATATGATCGTTTTTATCGGCTGTTTTCATTGGAGGGGTATTTCATTCCGACCTCCAGTTAATGTGGGATCATCGGGAGAGAATACGCATCGTTTTGGGGTCTTTCTCTAAACTTTTTTTTTTTTTTTTTCGCGTAGCGATTCTCCTCACTGATCTGAATTGCATTTAAATCAAATGATGTGATTAATGTAATAAAAACTAGATGTTTAACGACTTAGCATTTCCAGTGTCGTTCAACGGCTTAAAGGCTTATGTGTGTATAACGGCTCGGCGTCTCGCATCTTCGTTATATATATATATATATATATATATATATATATATATATATATATATAAAATTTAAATAAGAAATATATGAAAGAGTATAAGAAGGCTATAGCAATGCAGGGAACAGGCTGCTGTATTGGTGTGATGCATAAGCAAAAATAGACAAACGGAAGAAGGTCCTATTTGATTTTGTTATTTTTTTTAACTTTGCATATCCATTTATGTTTTCAAGATAATCACAATACAAATAAGTAAACGTGCACTTGCTGTTTTATATAACCGGGATAGTGAAGGTCTTAATATTTCGAGAATATATCTCTTTTTCAATAGAAAAGGGACTAAAGAATGTCTTTAAAACACATTAAAACATTTCAATGTTTTTCTTTTTTTTTCTTTTTTTTTTAATCAAATCGATTGGGTGCCTGCTCGAGTTGGGATCCCCTGCAGTTTACTGGGAGGAAGCCTTACAAACGACCCTGCAGTGGCTTGGTCCAAAATACATTGTAGTTTACATTGCACTACAGTGAACCTTCTGTTGATCTTATAAAATTATCTCTTCTTCTTCTCTATATAAATAAAATGAACTCATTTTTCCCGCTGATTTTGACCTTAATAGCATTAAAAATCAAGATATTTCATGCAAATATAATATGCACAAACGGCAGAACAATATCTGTGGTGTGTTATAGGCTTATTATTTCTCAAATTCCTCGATAATCTTAGATTTCTATACTTTTTCTGCTGAGAAGTCACGGCCAAAATCGGTTAAGATCAATGGAAGTGGTAAAATATTTTCTCTCTAATAAATTCCTCCTCCCCCTGCCACCACTTAACACCGTTTGGGGATCGTTCACAAGGAACAGTTGAGAAGAGAACACCGGTTTGGCTTCGTAGTTCTTTCATGTGAAGTTATTTAAAATCACTAAACTAAGCTGCAGTGCTCTGTGGCGTAGTGGTTAGCGTGCTGGACAATTCACATTATATTTTCACGTTCGCGCCGACCTACCGTAGTCGTTTTTTTTTCTTTTTTTTTTTTTTTCCCTAAACAACTGGAATGGACTTTTCTTGGTGGCCGAACTGTTAACGTTGCAGATGGTTTTTTTTTTTTGGTTTTTTTTTCACACTTTATTTTCCTACTTTTACTCATGACTCCGGGTTTGATCCTTCCTACTTACCTACCATAACATTTTTTAAAACTCACCCCCCCCCGTCCCGGAAACAAACACTCGGGCAACGCCGGGTATCCCCGCTAGTCTTTAAATAATGGCTTGATTTAAAGTTAAAAGTCCAAAAGTAAAGTATTATGGTTCAATTGTGCTTTAAACAGAAACATTCATTTCGAACGCGCCTCTGTCTTATCAAAGATCCTAATGTTGATTTTTATCAAATTATTACATAATTACCTGCATTAAAGTTAAACGTACAAAAGTCAATTATCATGATACAATCGTGCTCTAAAATAAACATTCATTTTGGGCGCGCCCGTTTTACAAAAGAATCTATGGGCTTTTCTGCTTGTCCGATGATAAAACTCAAATGCGCTTGTAATGTTAGGTTGTATAAAGGTGTTTACTTTAAAAAAACTGGACTTTCTTTTAATCAGATTTTTTTCAATTTTCGATACTTATCGGAAGCATTCCGATATAAAATCTACGTGAGAACACTCAGACACATCAAGTACATTGGTGTGAAATTTAAAAAAAAAAAACTTTGCCCGGTCGTTTTGGAGTCCATAAGGAACGAACACACACACACAATTATTTTATATAATAGTAGATATATATAAAAGAATAAAGGTATAAGAAATAAACAAGACCGCCTCAACCGGACGTGATCGAGTCAACAATTGATGGTCGAACTCGCTACGGCTCGAGCGAATTGCTCTCCGTTAAAACGCTCTTATTAACTCTGCTTGCAAAAAGAAACACCGGACCAACTCCTCTCAAAGCGCGCACCTGACCATCATTGACAGAAAAAGATGAAAAGATCGCGATGGGGGTTAATGTGCCAGTCATTAAGCACTAAGCGGCCCGAGCCGAACCTAATCGTTCCATCTGAATCCACTACAGAAAAGAGGCTCAGCTTTTAATAGTGTTCTTAATTTCCTTTTAGCCTATCGCAATAAATGCTTACTGTAATGATTTAACTTGCCAGGGGCTTTTTCTTCTTCTTCTTCTTCTTTTCTGTCCTTTCTTTCTCTTTTTGCCTTTCTTTCTTTTTTATTCTCCTTCTTCAAACCCAATTTCCTCTTTGGTTCCGGTTGGTTAACTTGGTTTCGTAAAACTGTCCAGAAAACTTGTTTTAGAGTGGTTTCTTCTCTTTTAAACGCTGGTCCGGTAACACAGTCCGCAGCCCCCTGACTAAAAGGTCCTGATAGTTGCCTTCATTGATTTGCGGCATTGCTTCGCCAGAAAACCCACGCCAAACAAGGGGCGTGGTCTTCCGGCACGTGCAATGAATCCGTTTTTACGGGTCGCTTAATGCGCGTGGTAAGCACTTTGCCTTTTACGCTCGAAGCTAAAATTGCCACTGATCGAAATAACTGTCTGACAGACACGTCCAATCTACTCGTGGTCCGCTTTTTTTTAAGTCTTTATTTACTTGCCTCCCCATGAAGACAGTTGGGCACAAGGTCTGTTTTTAATGTCGAGAAACTCCAACTCCATCAAAAAAGAACGATCTTGATTGAGACAAAAATTAAAATTACATCGGACTAAAAGGATTTCTTCTCCGTTGTTCGAGGAGAAAAAAGGTAAAGTGTAGCATCTGTTCTGATACTGCACATCGCTAAAGGGTCACTGTTCTTCATTTTATTGATATTAATAACTTAGCATGTTCGTCGGTATGCACTCGTTTTGATGCTATTGTGATATGTAATAATACACACACATATATATATATATATATATATATATATATATATATATATATATGACAAATGTCTATATTCCAAATTTCATGATGTTGCCCATTTTACAATTTATTCCTTTATTTCAGTTGATACAATTCTTGACAGTACCTGTTTCGTATCACAAAATCAATCACTTAATTATTATATCAATCGTTGTAAGTGTCAACTGAAATAAAGGGTTAAATTGTAATGGGTCAACATCATGAAATTTGGAATATAGATATTTGTCATTTATTCATGATATGCTCTGTAATTACATTGAGCTTCTTAAATAAGGATTGGTATATATATAAAAAGGAAATACAAGTGAATAAAAATATTTCCACAGAAATATATATATATATTTATATACAACGTGTCGTCGTTCGTTTTATGTAATGTGTCGAGATGCAGTATACAGCATATTACATTTTATATAAACGTATATATGCGTATACACTCACTATATAGCAGAACGAACGATATTAGCATTGAATTAAGCATTGTTTATTCAATGTTTTCACCAAAAACATAATAGATAAACATAAAACATAAAAATCAATATTTCATGCGATTTCAATAACAATTTTCGAGAAATTTTGCAATGTATTATAATAATACTTTTCTTATACGCATGCTTAAAAATTTTGCAATGTATTATAATAATACTTTTCTTATACGCATGCTTAAACATCAGTGTACAATTTTTTTCTATAATCTTGAAATATAACCTTAAAAATATTAATAACCGAGGCTACTTAAAAAAAATGATTACAATCTCTCTCTCTCTCTCTCTATCTATATATATATATATATAGAGAGAGAGAGAGAGAGTGTGAAAGTGTCTGGTAGTCTGTGTGTCTGTGTACATTTCCCTACGCAATAACTCTGTCAATTTTCAATCTACAGACTCGAAATTTGATATACAAGATACTGAGATTTGGGAAAATCTTTGTAATCCGTTTTCGGACAGAAATTTGGCTGTTAAGAGGTCAAAGTTCAACGATTTGACTTTTGAAAACTCTAAAAAAAAAAAAAACGCCTCCGTCAATTTTGGGTATAAACACTTGAAATTTTAGATATAGGTTCCTTGAAGATGGATCCAACTTAATAATTTGATTTGAACCGAAACAAATGTTAAGGGATTATAATAGAGGACAAAGTTAAAAAAATTGACCACTTTTTTTTTTTTTTTTTTTTTTTTTTTTGCTCACAATACACCTCCAAACACCCGGGCAATGCCGGGCTGAAATGCTAGTATGGAATAACTTCTACTAATCACTACCTTGAAGAACTATGGGTGGACAACATTGTAAAAAAAAAACACTTAATTTGCATCTCAACACACGCCAAAGCAACTCTGTCAATTCTATGTAACCTTACTCTATAATTAACATTGAAAAATTGACTCCTTGACGAATGCAGAATTGAGTAAATTAGAATTTTAGAACGTTTTGCTTCAGTTAATGGAAATCAATTTAATATTTAAAAAAAGTGATTATAAAGAAATTTATTTTTCTAAACTACAAGTAACATTTCAATAATTAATCCCTCTAAGCCACTTTTTATCAGAGTAGAGTAACGAAACTTTGCACGGTTATTGATCTTTCTCTACATATGAATCACCCATTGTTACGCATTTCTCCCATCGTTTAATACAGGTTTGGGGACCTTTTTTGTAGAACCCCCCCCCTTCCAGGTTGGTCCTTCCAACCACGCCCTGGCCTCGAAAATCACTACCATACCTTTCATTACGTCGATAGT
>NC_136493.1:47410119-47482619 GCF_053919585.1 Euprymna scolopes | reverse complement strand
TCCACACCTACACCATTAACTGGCGAACATTCCTCATACGCAATCGAAGCGCACGTCACCTCCGAAAAGTTTGTCATGTCTGGCTTTTTGGAAGACTCAAGATGTAGTATATATTCTGCTTGGTCTCAGCAGGCTATCCCCCGCGCATTACCTTCTCTTTTTAGACTTCCTTCTTGTGTCTAATTTCACCACTGTAAAAGGCAGATAAACAAACTAAC
Organism: Euprymna scolopes; assembly: GCF_053919585.1. Lineage (NCBI taxonomy): Eukaryota > Metazoa > Mollusca > Cephalopoda > Sepiida > Sepiolidae > Euprymna > Euprymna scolopes. The sequence continues at coordinate 47,482,401 of NC_136493.1, read as the reverse complement.
ATGGACATGTTTCATCGTTTATGACTTATCAGCGTGGCTGAACCTAGCAAGATTCGAAATCAGGGCCCTAAAGTTGGAAGCTGACGCGTCGTAAATGATGAAACACGTGTCGATAGATAATTAAATAGTATACATGTCGCTCCCCAATTGGGGGAGAGCATCACATTGGTGAAGAGAGAATTATTTCCAACTAGCATTTTGGTAAAACATGTTTTTGTATGAATAATTGAATTTATTCACAAATATTGCTAACAAAAATAAACAAATGACGTCTACAAAAAAAAATGCGTTACATTCCAGTACTAGTGAGAGTTAGCTCAGTGTTACAGATTTAGGATTCCAACTCTGGGTTCATTGTTTGGGATCTCGCTATGTTCAGCCACACTGTTGAGTCGTAAACGATGAAACACACAGTAACAAAATGTTATAAATGTCATGACCTTGTTTAGTGATATGACTATTACAATAGTAACAAAATATTATTAGTGCCATGGCCTTCTTTTATAAAATTGAGAGCATGCAAACCCCACGATCTTATTGCGTCGATTTTGTTTCAACTAAAACATTTTTATCTGAGTACTTTGGTTAATGCAGTTTTAGAATATACCTGGTTATGGGACGTCTGTCTCAAAAAAAAACCCTTATAGGAGTTTGTGACATTTTTATTCTATGGACTCTGACGCGAACGCAGATCCTGCAATATTATTTGAACGAAATAGATACTACACTAAACAAGAAGGTACATTTTAATTTGTTTTATGTTTAACAACGACATCAGACTAAATTTTCAGAATTGTTTTGGGAGGGGTTTACTTTTTTCCACCTCGACGCTCACCTTTAAAATGACGACTTTTCGAAATTTTAGAGTATGCTGAAAATGAATATCACATTTAAATTTTGCGCATTTTTTCTGGATACTAAAACTTTTATTATCCAATGTAACCCATTGTTTTAGTAGTGTTCATGTTTTCCCCCAATTGAACATTACTAATGCGCATGCGTGTCTCGTGTTAAAAATGGCGATCGCCACTGGCATTAAGTAATACATTGAAAAAAAAATATATCCAGAAAACTACTTGTCTGCGCAAAATTTAAATGTGATATTCGATTTCAGCATATTCGAAAACCTATAAGTCTTTATTTAAAGAGGATGTTAAAGTGGACAGAAAGTAAAAAAGATTACCGTTTTTGCGTTGCGTCTCCGGCGATCTTCATGTTTTAAAAAATGGGCGGATAGTGACAACGTACGTACGAACATAAAATTGCATTATCGTATTGTTATTTTATCAGGTACTGATATTTCTTCTGATTTGTTTGCTTCTCAGGTAAAAATCTGGTTCCAGAATCACCGCTACAAGTGCAAACGCCAACAGAAGGACAAAGAGAAGATGGAACAGCAATCTCAGTCACAACAGAGCAGCCAAAGCCAACAACAGACGGTCCAGAACCGGTGCCAGTCGTCACCCCGTCGGGTGGCCGTGCCGGTGCTGGTAAAAGACGGCAAGCCTTGCACATCGGGAAGCGGAGGAGGAGACAGTTCCCAATGTCAGAACACTGGCGCCTCGGTTGGAAGTAACAGCCAACAACAACAATCCGGAGGTCACGGAGGACACCAGGTTTCGAATTCGGGATCCGGAGGTTCTTCTGGTAACAGCGGCGCTTCGCTGCAGGTACCGCAGCATGTGGCGACCTCTGTGTCGAAGTTACAGCAACAGCAGTCGACAAATAGCGGCCTGGGCTCAACCGGCTTAAACGCCGGCAATATGTCTCAGTCTCACTTGCACCACGGACTAGCTTTTCCAAATCCGAGCCTCAATGGAACTTCCCCCTACATTTTGAATGGTAGAACTTGGTAGTAGTTGGATTCGGTTGATAAGCAAAACCTTTATTAAAATCAAAGCCAACACAATAATTAAAAAAAAAAGAAATGAATATATATAAATATATATGCAGAAAGATTTTTAAAGGAAACAAAAATCTAAAACAGACACATAAATCTATATAAAAATTGCGAGAAGAATGTTATATTCTTACTCGATATTGAAGATTTTTTTTTTTTGTTTGACTCTTCATAAAAACATTACGTAAGCATACGGAACAAATGTAAAAAGGATTTACAATTGAAAGAAAAATAAACTTATATGAACAAGTATTTGCTGGTGTCCGTGCCCTAACATCTGATCGATACAAGCAAACACAGCCTTTGTATCCAATCAACCATTTGTCATTCCTCTCCATCTTCCGCCATTAAAAAAAAAAAATTTTATCATTATCAGGTGGCGCCAAAAGTGTATCCGCTTCGACGCCATATTGGCAATCTTCTGCAACCGCTGGTTAAAGCAATGCAGATTTTTATCATTCTTGTCATTTTCAGAAAAGCAAAAAAAAAAAAAAAAAAAAATTACTCCCAACACCACCACCACCAAAAAAGAAACAATCATTTTTTTTTGTTGTTTTTTTTTTTTTTGTCTTTTAATCAAATCCTTGTCTTTTTCTCTAACCCCATTCCTCCAATTCTAGATCTTGGTTTTTTAAATTATCCTTAATATTTCTTTTGCATTTTTAGAAAAATATTTTCTAGCTCAGAACTGCCTATTTATTCAAGCTTCCGTTAAAAATAAACATTATGATAATATAGATCACTCAGTGATTAATTTAACAACTTTAATAATAATAATTATTATTATTATTATTATTATTATTATTATTATTATTATTATAAGCATTATTAATATTACTATTATTATTATTTATTAATTATTACTTCATACATTTGTCTGATTCGAAACAGTGTCTCCTTGAAGGTAAAGAATAATTAACAAAGCCCCTTCTCCCCTTTTATGTTAAGGTTGGGTTTCTAATTAATAAGGTTATTTAGCAACCCATTCTTGATATGAAAAATAAGGGGATCTTTGTTAACTATTCTGTAACTTCGTTTAACGTCTCTATTTATATTTTTCTTTATTTCGTTTTGTTACAATTTTACCGTTTTCCTTATTTCGTTTTATTATTTTTATATATTAAAAAAAATCTAATTTTATTTTTCCCGACACTCCTTTTTGTATATGCCCTTATTCCATTCACGGATCTAATCATGTTTCTTTGTGAAAAGCACATTTTAAAGAGAAAGCATTTTCCCCCCTCTCCTCATTCCTCGGTCCTTTATTATTTCTATCAGTCAACAGGCATTTTTTTTTTTCACCAAAATAGTCCAACATAATTGTCTGCCCTTGTTTTTCATCTCGTCTTAATTTATCATTTAATATTTCAAGAAAAAAAATGAACAAATCTTTTTTTTTTGTTTTGTTTTGTTTATTTAGGACATATAAACTTTTCACCCATTTTAAAGTGCAAAAAAGGCATTTGTTCACAAATTGATTTTAATAAAAAAAGAGAAAACGTTTGCCTTTTTATTTCTCTCTCCCTATTTTTTTTTTTTTTTTTTTTTTTTTATTCATCGCTTGCTAAAAAACAAATAACAATCAAGATAATATCCAGGGTCACTCATGAGACTGTTTTGGGTGGGAAGAAATAAGAATTTTGTTTCAGATGCAAGTTTTTTTGTTTTTTTTTTTTACTATCATTTACAGTCAGCTAAATATAATAAAAATCTGCATAACAACACTCACATTCTAGATATCTTTTTTTTTTTTAAATAATTTAACTGGAAACAGTTTTTTTCCATTTTTTTTTTTTTTTTTTATATATATAACGAGCTTTTTTTTTCTATTTAAAAAAAAATGGTTGTTATATCATTATTATTGATAACAATACTATAATCAGTTGAATGGAATGAGCGGAGATCAAGAAATGATTCCATTTTCGGAATTATTTGATCAAAATGGGGATTCCAGAAAAGGAGACAGGATGACGTAACGGGATATAGCAGCTGTTGATTGAGGATATTCCTCAAACACCGAAAGCCTCTTACTTCAACGCATTTCTACCATTAAAGGCAAGAATGCAGCCAATCATAATAAAGCCTTTCTTTCCTCACGGTTTGAGAATAATGCTACATCACTTGTATGATAGAATTCTTATTCAGATACATTAGCACCAGTCGAAGATACGTCCTCGACAATCTGACAGATGAACCGTTATGGTTTTACTGGCCCTGCCCTGTCATGCAGTCATTTGTTCTGGGCGGTCATAGGAGATCCATCCTCTAAGGTTTTACTTTCTCTATTTGAGAAGGGGTTGGCTTATTGGCTAATTGTCTGAGGCGTCGCTACCGGGGAATGTCGATGGGCCGCTGAAGCATTTTTTTGCGGGGGCCAGAATGCGCTAGCCTGCCAGCCTCATCTTCCGGCCTTGTGCCAAATCATCTCTCGGTGGGAGGAGAGGTAGATACCGGTTTTATATAAATTCGTTCCCTAATTGGCGGTCACGGTTTGCTTAGTGCAAAAGAAAAGGTCGCAAAGGATTTTTTTTTTTTTTCTCCGCAACTTCGCTTGTTCGACTAGCTTCACTCTGTGTCGTCATCGAAGTATGTATACATTTTTGCCAGCGCAAACCAACTACAAATCAGACCATTTTAAAAACACGAATCGGAATTTAATTTCATCAACGCTTGAGCTGAGACAAGTCCGTTTTTTGTACACCCTTTTTTCATGCTCTTAAAGATCTCTTCCAACAAGGAATAGCAGTGACAGGTTTACTAATAAAATAAAACTTATACCCACTTGATGTAAACGAAAGTTGCAGGAAAACTGTAGTGACGCTCAGAATAGTTAACAGTTGTAAACAAAACAAAAAATAAGCAAAAATACAGAAACGTGTGTAAACTATACGTACCCGTGATGAAATGAAAATATCATATTCCAGAAATCATATTAATTGATAGAATAGTTTTATTTATATAAAGAAAAATATTTTAAAGCGATTAATGGAAATTCGTAAGCATTACAAATAAAACCCTCACAAGTTTGAAACATTGAGTAATCTCCCTTTGTTTCTTAAGATTGTTTTCAAAATGGCGACGCGAAACGGTTACTCCACGGCTACTGGTAAAATTTGATTTTCTCATATAAAAATAAAATTATTTGATAATTTACGTAATTTTTGGAATATGATGTTTTCGTTTCGTTAGCGGTATGCACATCATACGGATTTTTCTTTATTTTTGTTTTTAATATAAGGTGAATTCTGATCAGGAATCTAAATAATTTATTGCAAGCAGAGTAGAATTAAATTCTCTACAGACCTGTATACTTTTAAACGTGTGAACACTAAGATTATTTTCTTTCGGAATTTTATTTCGACGCTCGTGTCTTATCAACAAATAAAAACGGCACGGCAACCGAGATATTACTCAATTTCGCTAAACGATTACGTGTGCTTTTAGGATGGTTTTTGTGGAGGGAGTTGGGGGGGGGGCCACTTCGACTTGGTAAGTGGTACGGTATATATATATATATATATATATATATATGTATATATATTTTAAGAATATTTTTCGAAGTAAAGCTTTCACTTCCGCCGCCATTTTTTTTTTTTTTTTTTTTTTTTTTTGTTTTTTTCCTTTGTTGATAACACGTCAACATAACTAAAAATTTGAAATAAAATATTTGTTTTCACACGCTAAAAGTATAATGTCGGTAGAAAAGTTAATACGGTAAACCAGAAAAGTAATTGACTCTGTCAACAGCAAACGATGTTCTGTCATATTCAGTTCCTGATATGAAAAGTTTTCCTGTTTTGGGTGGTTTACTTTTTTGGCTTGCCAAATTTTGTACTGATTTATTTTTAATTTATTTATTAAAAAGTTAGGTGAAAGTACAGAATAATAGTTAACAAAGCGTCTGTTCCTCATAGTAAGACTGGCTTTCTAAATAAAGGATAATGTATTCTTTCTTTTGAATAACTTCTTCTGCAAACGTAATTAGAACCCCATTCTTATCATGGGAGAGGATAAGCGGTTTTCTTATACTGTGCTTTCACCTAACAATTTTATAAATAAATTAATAAATCTGAGAAATTCAAACCCTTGCAGAGCATTATATCAAAGATGAAGTTTAATATCGGGAACTAAATCTGAAAGAACACCGTTTGCTGCAAAATTTGAGTGACTTACTCTTCTGGTATGTCGTTAATTCTACTGCATTTGCTATAAATTATGTCATGATGTTTAATGCTGTTAATTATTTCTACGTTAATTCGATCAAAATGGAAGTTACACGAAAACTGTATATACGATCTGAAGTATAACTGTGACTTCCTGCTAATTCCTCTCGCCAATAATAACTGAAATAATGGGAGTACAGTCTTTTGGGTGCACCCCATTTTGAGGAGTAATTATCTATGAATACTTCGTTGCTGAGATAAATTCTATAAGCGAACATCTATAAACTATTTCTTGCTAGATCCATTCTAGCGCCGAGATCTTATGTCAAATGGAATAATAAAATAAACGGAAAAAATAAAGATGTCCAGTCTTGTTGTTGAAATATTATTTTTCCCACTGGTTCAATATCTAGAAAAGAAATCCGGGACATCGTATGTCCAGCACTCGTTTGACAAACGCAACCTAAGTGATTCCTTTTTCCTAAATAACCAAAATTGGTCTCTTTTTTTTTTTTTTTTTTTTTTTTTTTTTTTACACTTGTTCCGTGTTAACATGAACAACGCTATCGCTACTTCCTCTTCTCCATTTAAAATGTGGCAGTTTTAGCTTGAGTGCGTCTGCGTCTTTCGAGGATCGACGTTCGAACCTCAGTTAAAGCCGAAGTTCCAAGTCCGAACCAGCATTTGTTGGGTAGGGCTTCCTGAATTGAAATACTGGCTCAATACAAATTATTTAATTACTGTTCACCTCCGTAGTCCTTCTCGGGCCACTAGCCTGGTCAAAATAAAAGGATGGAGCTTCTTCTCAAAAAAAATAAATAAATAAATAAATAAAACTGTGAAACCTCTCTAAAGAAAAAAAAGAACGCAATTCAAATCACAGAAGAGTCCTCCAGATTGTGACCCAATTTAAACAAATAGCGTCGCTTTCTTTTCTGGAGGTGCTATTGTCTTGCAGCTGAAGGAGTCTCGCATTGTGTCCCTACGTCGACACTTAAGACTCTTTGATTTAATGCAACATAAGTTTCTATGAGTTAAAACCTCCTGTTTTATTTTTTAGCCGAGTCAAAACTCTGGGTAAAAATGCACTGGGGGACCACCCAAAGATTTAAAGTTTTTTTTTTTTTTATATTCAACTGTTTACAGGTGCATTCGGGTATGCTGCAAACAAATTTCATAGTTTAAATTCTCACTGACAAGAATAACGTACAATAGTAACACCATAAAATCCAATACTTTCTGTAATAGCTTTTGTGCATTGGCCGCCATCTTTTTTTTTTTAACAAGGAAAAAAGTTATGGTATTTTTTTCTAATCAAGCGAAAAAGAAAACGATTGAGGGAAGGGGGGTAAAATTTGCCGTTCTTAACATGGATGAGGTTGAGTGTGTCTATTCTGGCAGCCGTTCTTAGCATGGGGAGGTTGGGGGTGTTTATTCCGACCGCCGTTCTTAACATGGGGAGGCTGGGTGTGTCTATTCCGACCGCCGTTCTTAACATGGTGAGGTTGGGTGTCTATTATGTCTGCTACAATAACTGCAAATTTCTGCGCATGCGTACCCACTTCACTTCACCGTCGTACATGAAAGTTTTTGAAAAAATGGCGGCCAGGCCTAACTAACTATACTAGTAACCACGGGTTAGTGAATGTGTTACTTGTGTAAATAATTCGTGTCAGCGACAAAATAAACTGATATTTGTTCGCAGCAGACCCGATTACACCTGTAAACAGTTGAATACAAAAACAAAAATCAACTTCTTAAAGGTAAATCTTCGGGTGGTCCCCCAGTGCACTTTCACCAAGCTCTGCAATTACGTATTATTAGTCACTACTAGGAGTTCTCGCACAGGCTATCGCCAGTGATCACTCACTGCCAAAAACGTGTTCCCTGGAGTCTGAGTGACAAGTCTCCTTAGATTTCCAACGCTCTCCATCTCTCTCGATAACCAGCGTAGATGAATCCACGTTATCGCAGCAGTCGCTTACGATTGATTCCCCACTAACAACGGCCATTGGTATACTCTGGGGGTTGGGTGGCAAAAACCTTCCCCAAGATCCCACTGTTCTCTGCATTCTTCCATTGGAAGTTTGGTTAGTGCTATCTCTCCTCGCTACTCCTGAACTCTTCATGACTCTTATTATTAATCTTAACTAGTGTACCCATTCAGTCAATAATTAGGTGGTCTTGGATATGACCTTAAACTATATCCAGTGGCGAGGCCCCAACTTGCGGGCTTTGGGGAGTGTGAAAAACCAATATTTCATAAGATACCGGATGTTGTAAACTCTAGTTTAGGCCAAACAAACATGGTTTCATAATTTAGCAGTCGTCTTATACCACCGATATATGAAAAATTGATTAAAATTTGCTCCAATTTTGTACCTCGTCCTATCTGAAGTTCGCCTTATACGCTGAAATATACGGTACTTGCTCTCTCGTACAAATGTTAATAGCGCATTTTTTTTTTTTCACGAAACTTCAAACATCTCATCGCTTACTATGAATCTGTAGAAACTAAATAAAGACGGGAATTAACATATCCAGGCAGTGTACCAACACTACTAAGGAAGCGGATATAGACTAGCTTGATTAAAAGCGTTAATAACAAAGAAATCCGCGTTCTTTCTGATGCTCGTGGAAAACATTGCGTATTTCACATCCCAAAAAGATAATGTGCCACAATTTTTGACGGTGACAATAAAAAGGCTGGTGATTTTAAATAAATTTTTTTGCCGTTTTTTTTTAATTTTTTTTTTAAACTTCGAAAATGCTGTCACTATCGAGGAGATGGGTGCGCTAATCATTAACTATTACGCAAGTATTCGATTTACGATTTCGATTAAATGATTTTCATGTATTGTTCCCGTCTGAATGGCCAACTTGTAGCCTACACGATGCAACAGATTTTTACTGGGTCAAGAACGTGTAACTGGTCAGATGGCAATAAACTTATCTCACTTGCTAGCATAGTGAGTTCGATTCTCACTAAGTACCGGACAAAGATTAATCTTATTGAATAACATTAAGAGAATTCAATGATAAACATTACCTTTGAGATAACTCGCATATATAAATCTGGAAGATTAACATTCAGAGAGTGTCAAATTGATTCAAGATCACACTTACTGCTGAGACGATCAGTAAAGTAACCCCATATAATTGTACAGTGATAAAATAAAGACAGTTGGACATTCCAAACTGAAACTTGGTGGACAAGTCAAACACAGACTGAAAATATAGTTGGGCTGCAAAAATAATTGTGAATTTTCTTTAGAATTTTATGACGGGGTTGGGATCTCTCTGCATGAGGAATCGACAAAAAAATTTCGCAGTTTTAGATACATCCGTATATGATAGGATTTTCATTGCTAAATGTGCAGATTGACTTGAGTGTAGACGAGTGGAGTTACAGGCCCTGCTATGCAGGACTTCCTCGACAGTCTTGATCAGTTAATCATCTGCTACATTGATGAACTGACTTGGCTTTTCGAGCACACCTCTACTTTCACTGAAACCTCTTTCTGACAGATGTAATGTTGCTAGTCTCAGTCTTTTCTATAAATTTCTATTATGGCATGCGTTCTTCAGAATTACATGATCTATTCTCAGCTTCCCTTGTTCCAACTCGTTTGACTCCTTGGTCTAGTGGTCTCCATAAATCGCCGTTTTTATACCTCATCGATGGCTTCCAAAGTATATTAATAAAAAAAAAAAAGAAACGTTAAGAATCAAGTCTAGAGGTTTCTGCTTCACTGGTTGAGGACAGAAAAGACCGAGTTTAGTATAAAAACAGATACTACACTTTGATTCTAGCTGATCCACATAGACATCACTTCTGTCTGTATAATGCCTTCGCTTTTGAATCGTTTAGCATAACTAATCAAGCAATTTATACATAGAGAGAAAGGGATAATGCAGTGATTGTATCCGGGTCTTTATAGGTTCTTTTGATGTTTCGATTGATGTATAACTCTGTCTTCTATATGAGCCCAGCCACCATTCTAGTAATCTTTGAGAATGTTAGACGATTCCTGTAATGACATGGTCCCTATTAATCGCGGTATAGTGCTGGTTCTGTGCAGTTCTAGGAGGTCCACCTTCCCAGGCTTTGACTTCTATCTTTGATAAGCTGTTAGTTTATTGCTAATCGCCTGAGGCGCTCTTACCGGAGAATTTCGATCGGACTGCCCCCTCCGGCACTTTTTACAGGTCAGAATGCCCTTCCTCTGGGGGGGGGCGCTAACTTCTCAATTCCACTTTCCGATCATGGTGTCACAGTTCTTGTGGCGGGAGAGAACTAAATAAATACTTCCCTTCTCTTTATCTAATATCACTACGCCCCCACACGAGAGAAGAGTTAAATAGTTATTTTTAGTGTGCAGAAAATAAAGTTCATGGGTGGGGGGTAGTCTAGATTGGGACAAAAAAAAATAAAAATTACACAAATCGTAAAGTATAACGCTGATCGAGAACAGAATAGATAGTGTAGCATCAGAACAAACACTGCACTTTATTTTAGTCGATCTGCCATGTCTGACGTAGACTAAAGAACAATAACTGAACGAGTGCCATAAAGGCATTAATGTCACTATCAATTATCCCGTAGTTATTTATGTCAACACTGCATATCCTAAAATAGTACCATTTAGATACTAAGTTACTTGAGACTTACCAGCTAGACATTTCTCCACAAAGTAACTAAAGGGTATTCCGTTAGAACTCAAATAGGGTGAATATCCAGCGGATATTTCTACATTATCCAACCAAGCCCCCCTCCCACCTCCTCGATTAAAACACTAATGCAGTCAAAAGTTATATAGTTTATATTTTGATACTAAGCAACCTGGTCCTGGATATGACCTTAAACTATATCCGATGGTGAGACCCTAGCTTGCGGGCTTTGGAGGAGTGTGGAGCCACCCTTTAATTGCCATTGCTCCTAGGTCAACTCTGACCCGGAGTGGTAGTACCTGTTAGGATCCCAACTATGGTTTAAATAGAACCGACTTGGAAAAATATATATATTCTATTACAAAAAATTTCAAAATCACTGGATTCGGCATTAAATAACCCAAAAATGGTTGATATGCCGTAAAACAAAACCAGCCAAGCAACCCAGAATTGTCTCATCATAACACTAAACTAGCTACGACTATGTATATATCTCTATTCTGGAGAATGCATTATTACCCCATTAGTACATACTGTAATTACGATTATACCAGTGTATATTTTTACATTGGGTAAATGCGAGGTTGCCCCATTAGGACTTTAAGATGGTCATAACCAGGGCTAGGACAACAGCATATTCTTTTTATTATTTTGACTCTCAAGTATGTATCCGTTGATTATCTTATGTTTTTATATAGAGTGATGTGGTTCTCAGTTGGTTAACTGTGTCTAACTGTCGGACATATACTAGGAAGTTAAAACAATGAAAAGAATATTCTGTTGTCATAGCCCTAGTCATAACTCATCTTGTGTATATATCTTTTTACGATGAGCAACCCAGTTTTGTTGTATTAGGACACCAACATAGTTATGACTAAGGCTATGATTACAGAATATTCTTATCATTGTTTTGACTTTCGTGTATATATCCGACACACGTAGTTAATCAACCGTCAACCACATCACTCTATATAAACGCGTATAAGATATCAACGGATACACACTCCAGTAAAAATAATGAAAAGAATATGCTCTTGTCGTAGCCCGAGTTATGATATATTCAGTGTATATTTCTTGAATTGAAAACAGTGTTACCTCGTTGGCTGTTATGCTAACTGCGACTACTCCCTTGTATATATTTACTCTGGAAAACCAAAAGGCTAACCTATTAGAACATTAAGAAGATATCTAATGTATATTTTTACACGGAGCAATCCAGTGTTGTTCCAATGGAACACTACGCTATTTACGCCCGTTCTCGTGTATATTTGTACTCTGGAAAATGCCGTGTTAATCCATTAGGTTTTAACTCGTGTATATTTATACACTGAGCAACCAGGGTTGTCCCGTTATAACACTACACTACTTACGATTACCCTAGTGGGCGCTGTTTTACAATAGTTCATTGTGCAAAGGGGGGCAACTCTCTTTTACTAAGAGATTCATTCATTTTTTTTTTTTCATCTCATAATTTAGGACGCTCGATCCAGTGATATTTTTTATTAAATCAAAACGTTTAAAAAAAAAAAAAAGATGCGACGAATTTTTTTAATGTAACGAAGTTGATAACATTAATAACACAAAACTTAATTTTTACGCGACTGAAATTGAGAGGAAACCAACGATATTTTTTTTGGGGGGGGGGTCACCACTTATCAAGGCCCGAAGGCCACTCAGGGATAAGGGTTATTGCGTGTACAGTAATCAATGAGATAGTATTGTAGTAATCATTAGTATTAGGAGTTTTGATAGTGTCTTACGTAAGGGGGCGGTTTGTCAGGAGTTTGTTTATGTTGGACTTGAAGACGTCCAAGTTGTAGTCAGGTGGGAAACAGGCAAGCGGCAGAGAGTTCCACTGGCGTGCAGTTTTAAGAAAGAAGCTTTGCTCATGGAATCTACGTTTGGGTTTAGGCACAGATCATTAGATGAAAATATTAAAAAAGAAAAAAAAAGAAGCTGCGGCAACTTTTTATTTTTTTAATTAAAGAGTATGTTATGGTAAGGTTTTTAAAACATTAGTCTTTAATATTAAAAAATACAAAGAATGAAACTCTTTAATAAAGCAAGGATGAAACTTTTAAAGTTGCGATGACTTTTTTCTTTTTTTTCTTTTTTTTCTTTTTTTTCTTTTTTCTTTCTTTTTTTTTCTTTTTTCTTTCTTTTTTTTTCTTTTTTCTTTCTTTTTTTTTCTTTTTTTCTTTTTTTTCTTTTTTTTCTTTTTTCTTTTTTTTCTTTTTTTTTCTTTCTTTTTTTTCTTTACTATAACAAAGCTTATAATATTAATAACACCAACATCTAGTTTTTAACATTACAAAAATTGAAAATGCTACGATAGTTGTAGAGGAATTGGAAACGCAACTTTAAAAGTTTAATCCTTGTTTTATTAAAGAATTTCATTCCTGGTATTATTTTTTGTTTTGATTTAAAATATATCGTTGCATCGAACGTCCTAAATTATGGGATGAAAAAAATGAAAGAATCTCTTAGTAAAAGAGTTGTCTTCCTCTGCACAATGAACTATTGTAAAACAGCGCCCCCTAGCGTATATTTCTACACTGGGAAACGCGAGATTATCCTACTTAGATACTAAGGTAGTTATGACCCGGCCAGTGTATATTTTTTAAGTATATTCCCCAAGATTGTAAGCAGTGATAACTCGTTCAATGTACCTTACTTACTTAACGTTGTCCCATTAAAACATGATTGATCTAGTTTATATTTGTACACTATACAATCAAAGTATTTTCTTTATGGAAATCACTCCAGACAAGGCATGAGGCCACTTAATAAAAGGAGTTAAAAAAATATCACTGAAAGGTAAAAAAAAAAAAAAAGACCTAATCAACAATTAGTGTTAGATGGATAGATTCCTAATCAGAAAACAGCAATTCTTTCACCTTTGTCAGAAACATCGCTTATGGAATGTGAAGATTAAGGGAAAGAACATTTATACTGCTTATGATTGATCTAGTATGTTTCTATACTGATGTATTTATGACTGACCCAAGATTTTTCTATTAAGGGATTAAACTAGTTATGATCAGTCCGGTGTACATTTCTTATCTGCGCAACTCAAAGATGGTCCAATTGGGACACGAAGTTAGTTATACTTAACGCCTTTAAATCTGATTATAACAGCTGCTGTTTTATATTGCATTTGTTTTTTCATGTTTGCGTTCGGCATTTTCATTGGACAACATGCGCACAGTATTGACAATCTCTCGTCACCAAAACCAATGCAGTGCATACCATTGTTAAGATGGTTTGTTCCCTGTTGGTTGAGCTATGTCTCTGGCCCTGTCCAGTTCTAGAATATCCATCCTCCCAGGCATTGCCTTTCAAAAGGAGGGTAAGTTTGTTTCTGATCGCCTGAGGCGCCCCACCTGGGGGATACCGATGGGGTTGCCCAGGCATTTTTATTTTTCAAATCCCACTTTCTCGACACTTGTTTCCCAAGCATCCAGTCACAAAAGGGAAATAAATAACTTGATGATTATATAGTGACGACTTAATATAAAAAAAAAAGGGTACCACACGAAGGTGGATAAGGTCACAAGGGAGATAATAATAATAATAATAATAATAATAATAATAAAAAAGAACCGACAAAAACTAAGTCCGATTGAATCGCTTTACAATAACGCAATTGTCAGAATTTGAGACTGAAAAGAAAATTGCCCGGAGATGTATATACATCTGAGATGTTGGTTTATATGCAAATAATATAAAGACTGAAAGCCTGGGCTCGCATAAAACAAATGTACAATATATTAACAACGCCTCGTCTCAGATGATCACACAAAACTTGTAGAAGTAGTACACAAAAAAGAAAAACATTGTCAGAAAAAAAAAGAAGTCAGTTCATATTTTTTTAAACATTTTTCCTATTTGTATGGTACATTTTTTTTTTGTTTGTTTACTTATTTTTTTTTTCTCCTATTTATTTTTTATTTTTAAAAAAAAATTTTCTCATTTTTCTTTCTGTCATTTTTCTCAACTACAACTGCTTTTTGTAGGGTTGGGGAGGGTCTTGTGTTTGACTGGCCCTTTTAAAATAAAAATTATTCCAATAAAAACAAAAACTCCCGCGTGTTGTTCTGTGAATTCTGTGTATAAAAAAAAAATTGACTAAAAAAACAAAAAACAAAAGAAAAAAATTAAAAATATGAAAATATTTAAAAACATGTTTTTTTTTTCTTTTTTTATTTATCTTTTTATTTATTTGTTTTAATTTTAATACAATTAAAATTGCTAATAAAAATATGCTCCCCCCCCCCACCATGGTCGCATATTTTTATTATTATATACTAATCTGGGTGCCGGGGGTTGCCCGGATGATTGGAGGTGTGTGTTGAGCAAAAAAAAAAAAAAAAAAGAAATAAGTGGTAGTAGGCAGGCAGACTCGAACCTGGACCGCGAAGGAGGAAAAGAACGTGAAGTGACGAATGTTTAAATTAAGGCTAGTCAATCGAAAAGAGGGAATGACTTTCGAAAATATTGGCGAAAAAAGCGACCCCTCTGTGTAGAAAAGTGTCCAGTTCAGGGTGAAGGAATTAATGTTTTTGGCCAATTTTTCGATATTTGTCGTCCGAAGGGTCGAGCTTCAAAACGATACTGATCTTGTGAAAATCCGTCGCCTCTGTCGAAAGATTTTGCAAGACATACATACATTTAAACAGACGGATAAGATTTATATTATAGAAGATTACTAGCAGGGGCCCGACGTTGCCTGGAATTGAATGAGGATTAACCCATGCTCCACAACTCCAATACTTTTATTGTCGTTGAAATCGGTGAAATCGACCATTTTTCCATCAAATCGATTAATTGCCTGTTCTAATCGGGTACCTACTGCGGTTCACCAGAATAAAGCTTCACATGCCTTGCTGCAGTGACTAAGTCCATAATACATTGTCGTCTATATTGCACTGTAGAGAACCTACTGCTGGTTTTATAAAATTACTAGCTGAAGTATCCGGCGTTGGCAGGTTGTATTTGCTATATTTGAACATTCCTCCTCATACATGATAAAAATATTGAGTAAACGAAACATTAATTAATAATGGCTTCTTTTTCCATATCCCCCAAGAGGTGGGAGCAGTGTGTGCGTTTTATTTTATAGAGAGCGCGCCAGTAACCCTAATCCTCTTGTTTAATATTTTTTTTTGTTTTTTAAGTCCTTTTTCTTTCAAAATATATGTAGGGAAACGCGTGACTTACCTAACTAGCACGTGTGCATAATTCAACGGGTCGGTCGTGGAACGAAATGAATGAAGAAGAAAGAAACAAAAATGGCTGCCTTATCTCTTTATATGCCTCCAACGTTACCACCTGATATACAGATGAGATGCTCCTGGTTGGAGATAAAAGAGGGTTGATTTTTCAGAGAGGACGTTCATTTTGAGGTTGGATTTTGAAGAAGTGAGTTCGATCAGTAGAAGTGCTTTTGCAGTTGAGAGAAGGTGTGTTACGTATACAAAAAGTTTGGAAGTTGGAAGTTTGGACAACAGTGTCGAACTTAACCAAGAAATTGTTGATATGAAGGGCAGAAGAAATAACACGCGAGTTATTTAATTATAAGCTATTTTGGCCATAGGTGTGCGGTGACTCAAAAAGCAGGGGGGAAAAATGGACAGATTCGACTTTCGCTTGATACCTGAGTTTGACGGATCTACCACTAGACCATCTGTCGTTGAATGGGTTGAAAAGGCTGAGAAGATCTGTACACTGTGCAGAATTAAAGAACCAGCCACAGTCATTCCTCTTAGGTTAACCGGAGGGGCCTATGCAGTCTACCAGCAACTCGGGGATGAACAAGACTGGGATGAAATCAATCACAGCCTGTATACAGCGTTTGGTACAGATCCGTTTGTTGCATGGCAACAGTTCACGAGCCGGTGACTTCACCCCAAGGAAACTGTTGACGTGTACCTAGCCGACCTACGAAAGTTATCTGTACCGTTTGGTGAGGTCAACAACAAGATATTAAGCTGTGCCTTTTTAGTAGGCTTACCTGAGGAGATCAGTAAACTGTTGCGGGCATCGTCACAAATTGATGAATTGACAATGGACGAGCTCGAAACATCTGTAAGGAACAAGAACCAATTTC
This sequence comes from Euprymna scolopes, assembly GCF_053919585.1. Classification (NCBI taxonomy): domain Eukaryota; kingdom Metazoa; phylum Mollusca; class Cephalopoda; order Sepiida; family Sepiolidae; genus Euprymna; species Euprymna scolopes. The sequence continues at coordinate 47,465,558 of NC_136493.1, read as the reverse complement.
AGCAGCAGCTAGTATTCGACATGCAGTATTCGAACCGCATGGAGGCAATGTGGATTCTTTCCAGGGAGCAATAAGCGTGCAAGTCCAGTGTGCTGTAAATGTGGGGAAGCCAATCATTTTGTTAAGGAGTGCCGGAATGATAGGAGGGGTGTATATCCACGAGCACGCTGCAATAAGTTTGGGCACATATCTCGCAACTGTTCGGAAAACAAACTTGGGGGCAATGTACTATCGCCACCCTTGCCTCCTGTTAACCAATAAACACAGGATTGCCGGTCAGTGGCGTTAAAATTGACGATGTGCAGTGTTCGGCGCTCGTAGTCATGGGGTGTTCCCGATCTATAGCTAGTGCACATCGCTGTCAGATGTGGGGCAGCAATCAGTCGGTATTAGGACGATTAATGGCTTATCCCGAGCATGTTGTGGTGAAGGGACAGTCACGATCTGTACTGAGAAGGGTGACACAGCCAACGTTGACGTTCTGGTGATGCAAGAAAAACCCGTTGGCTACGACATGTTAATTGAAATTGATGCAATACAAGCACTAGGAGGCGTCATAATCACAGCGACTGGAGATGTAATGCTTGGAGAAGGGAAAGAAGTCTCTGCACCCATGTCTATTGAATAAAAGGACTTCTGTGCTACGTTTGACGACAACGAAAAGGCGGGTACTGCAAAGTGGAAATGGACCATGAGCCAGACACCAGATCGGCTATGCAACACCATTCCAGAGTATGCAGTTTCTACCAAGAATAGGGCCGCATATTAAGAAGAACTTCAAACGTGGATTGATAACGGTTGGTTAATACCGTACCCACAGGAACGTCTGGGACCACCAAAGGATTAATTTTGCTCATGGCTGTTGACAACTTACTAAAGACAAAATTCGGCCCGTAATGGATTACCGAGAATTGAATCAACATGTTGATGCTTTTAACGGAAACGCAGATGTGTGTGCTGCTAAACTAAGAGAGTGGCGTCAGAAAGGGAGTAATGTAGCACTGCTGGATTTAAAGAGAGCCTACCTGAAGATACGTGTCCATGAGTCATTATGGCCATTTCAGAGAGTGATAATCAAGGAAAAACGATATTGTTTGACACGTTTAGGTTTTGGCCTAACCGTAACACCCTTAATAATGACAACTATTATTAAAACTGTTTTGATGCAGGATGAGACCACAGCAAAAGTTACTTCAGCTTACATTGACGACATCTACGTTAATGAGGATATAATGTCTGCAGATGTGGTTCGAATAAAACTGGAATCGTTTGGGTTAATAAGCAGAGACCCTGAGCGCCTAAAGGATGGAGTGTTCGTGTTAGACGTAGAGGTCTGGGAGGAGGGTAATACTTTGCGATGGAAACGAGGGACTCGATTCCAGAGTTACCCAGTGTATTGATAAGGCGCATTATGTTTTCTATTTGCGGTAAATTAGTAGGACATCTACTTGTCTGTGGATGACTCCGATCGGCAACAGGAGTATTAAAAAGACGAGTAACTGCAGTAACCAAAGGATGGGACGACATGATGGATGATGATTCTCTCCAGGTGGCTGGCACGTTGTCCAGAGTACATAGGAACAACACTGCCCGGGGTGAGTGGCAAGTATCTGGAAACGAACTGAATGCATGGGTTGACACAAGTTCACTGACTGCAGGTGTCGTGTTGGAACAACTAGGTGCTGTTGTGAAAGATGCGTGCTGGCTTCGTCCGAAAAATGATGCCCAGCATATAAATTTGTCAGAACTTAATGCCATGTTAAAAGGCCTTAATCTTGCATTGCAATGGCAGGCTAAGGTTGTGCATTTCCATTGTGTGTTTACCACTGGTTAACTGAAAAGGCTCGAGTTAAGACTAGAGCTGCAAGTGAGATGTTAGTACGAAGGAGACTGGCAATAATAAAGCGACTTGTTGACGAATACAACTTGCAGGTGGACATTATCTAAGTTTCGTCGATGCAGAATTTGGTTAATAGCTTGACTAGAGTACCAAAGAGGTGGATTGATGTAATGAAGCAGAGATCTGATCCTCCACAATAAAGATGCGCGACCGTAACAGACGAATTAACACCTGACCAGATCCGTAAAATACATCAGCAGAGTGGACATCCCGGAAATCGGAGGACAACATATTTTGTCTGAAGAGTGTGTCCTGCAACTACAAGGGCAGCAATCAAGGCAGTCATATGCTCATGCGAAGAGTGTCAGCGAATTGATCCGGCACCGTCCCAATGGAAAAAAAGTAGGTTGAGGGCAACTGGTATCGAGTAGAGATGTATGTAACGCATTATGAGGGCAAGCATTTTTTGACCTTGACAGATTTTGGCCCGACACGTTTCACGATATGGAGCCTGTTGACACAACAGGATGCATCTAGCATTATACGACAGTTGAGAGCCGTCTTTTTTTAACGTGGTTCTCCGCTTAAAATTCTGACTGATAACGCCACTATGTTTCGATGTCAAGAATTTTAGAAATTCACACAAGAATGGAGGATTAGAATGCGTTACCGATGTGCATATTTTCCCAAAGGTAACGGTGTAGTGAAGCGGTGTCTTCGCACCATCAAAAGAATTGCAGCAAGGACACGGTGCTCTATTCCAGAAGATGTGTACTGGTATAATGTGACACCCAAGAACGATGCACCGACTAATGGGATTTACCGCTAAGAACAGCGTGTAAAAGGAATTGATGTCACACCATCAGTGGTTAGAGTTGTCAATACACCATATCAAGTGGCCGACTGTGTTTGGGTAAAACCCCCGAATGCTGGGTGCACTGTAAAATTTTGCAGAGGAAAAATAGATAAAATCATAATCCTCAGACCATGTTGATTGATGGTGTACCACGTTACGTAAAATATATCCGCCCCTGTTATACGTCTTCTGATTCTGAGGACGATGAGGAAGATCACATACAGTTCAGGGATGATCCTGATCGCCTACTGCCCCTTCAGGTGAGCATAGAAACACTACCTAAAGAACCAGATGAGGGAATGATGGGACATACTGGTGACAATAGTGATGAGAAAGATGGACACGAGTAAGTAATGCCACCAGTTCCTCATCGAAGTACCCGAGAAAGACGAATACTGCCCACCCTCCGTGATTGTGAATCACTGCCTATAGCACCACAACGGGATGATGGAACATACCGAGGAAGATGGAACCGAGGAAGTGATGCCTCCGATTCTTCGAAGAAGTATCCGACAAAGACGACTGCTGCCTGCCTTGTTTGTGATCATGAGATCGGGGGGGGGGGGAAACGTATGACTTACCTAACTAGAACGTGTGCATAATTCAACAGGTCGGTCGTGGAACGAATGAATGAAGAAGAAACAAAAATGGCTGCCTTATCTCTTTATATGCCTGTAATGTTACCACTTGATATGCAGATGAGATGCTCCTGGTTGGGGATAAAAGAGGGTTGATTTTTCATTTTGAAGTTGGATTTCGAAGAAGTAAGTTCAATCAGCAGAAGTGCTTTTGCAATTGAGAGAAGGTGCGTTACGCATACAGAAGTTTGGAAGTTGGAAGTTTGGACAACAGTGTCAAACTTAACCAAGAAATTGTTGATGTGAAGGGCAGAAGAAATAACACGCAAGTTCTTTAATTATCATATATAATGTACAATATATATATATATATATATATATATATATATATATATATATATATATAGTAATCCCCACACAGTACTGTTTCGCTATATCACAGCTCATCAGTGCAGCTAGACAGGCAACTACCTCAAGCCATGATCGAAACCCGACGCCCAAATGACAATCAAGGTTTCTTACCATTATGCTATTCGGCTGCAGCAGTGTGGGTAGTGAATTAACGATGTTTTCACATCGTCCATATATATATATATATATATATATATATATATATATATATATATATATATATATATATATATATATATACTAGCATTTCAGTCCGGCGTTGGCCGGGTGTTTGGATGTGTATGTTGAGCAAAAAAAAAAAAAAGTGGTAGTAGGAAGGCAGGCTCGAACCCGTACCGCAAAGGAGGAAAAGAACGAGGTAAAACCTAACGTTTATGCTGTTACGACCACCGCCAAACCGGAAGCGACATTTTTTTAAATTAGGGCTATGAAAAAAAATATCGGCGAAAAAAGTGACCCCCCCCTGTAGAAAAAAGTGCCTAGTTGAAGGGGAAGATATTAATGTTTTTAGCCAATTTTTCGATATTTGTCATATGAAAGGTCGAACTTTAAAACGATACTGATCTTGATAAAATCCGTCGCCTCTATTGAAAGTTTAAGGCAGACATGCAAACATACATACATACGTACATACATTTATATATTGGTAACTAAAAATTTTCGAACCAAACTGATGAAAAAGCTTGCCCTATCTCTGAATACCCTTTATGTAAAATTTCAAATATTTAGACCAGAAATTGTCCGAGTAATTTAGAAGAGACCACAGAGGTCAATTTTTTTAAAACTTTGACCCCTATTATGACCCCTTAAAATTTATTGTTTTGGGCTCAAATCAAGTTATTAAGTTAGATCCATATCCAAGGAACCTATATGTAAAATTTCAAGTGCGTAGACCCAAAATTATTGGAGGAGTTTGGTAGAGTTCTCAAAGGTCAAATCGTTGAAATTTGACCCCTTAGTCGCCAAATTTCTGGCCAAAAACCGATCACATCGATTTTCCCAAATCTCAGTACCCTGTATATCAAATTTCGAGTCTGTAGACTAAAAATTGACAGTTATTGCGTAGGGAAATGTACACAGACACACACACACACACACACACAGACACGTTCACTTTTATATATATATATATATATATATATATATATATATATATAGATAGATAGATAGATAGATAGATAGATAGATAGATAGATAGATGGATGGATAGATAGATAGATAGATAGATAGATAGATAGATAGATAGATAGATAGATAGATAGATAGATAGATAGAATTTAGTTTCAAGCAGTGCATATCTGAACACTGGTAAATGTACCTGTTGCATTAATTTTGAAGAACCTTTGCATAAACAATATTTTGGGTGTGACCTCTAACAGGTGTGAACTGAAATGTCATGTCAGAAAGAATAAGGGGAATCCGAGGAATTAACAGTTTCACACTGAAAATTTCCAGTTATTATAATGGCTTCCAGAACATTAGTTTTCAAAGATTTTATTGCTAATCGTGTGCCATTGCACAATTTAGATGGATCAATATTTCTTAATAATATAACTTGAGCTCCTTTCTTTTAATATCAGGTTATGATGTGGCATTCCAGGCGGTTGTAGTGAACTGCCTGGTCTTCATAAATAACGCAATCAATGGATTGATAAGAACGCTCAAACCCAGGCAACTCTTGCAAAAGATTATAATTGATCATATTAACAGCATCATTTCTAGGGGTCAGGATTACTCTTTCACAAAGCCATCCAACATTGTGGAAATTTTTAGCAATATCTGGGGATGTTTTAGTCATCAGGTCACCAATTTAATTTACCATTTTGGCCACATGGTAATTTGTGCAATTGAAGATCTCTATTCAATGTTATTGAACCATGGTACATTCATCCTTAACTATTAATCTAATTTTAATAAACTGACCCTGCTGGAATCTCACAGGATGTTGAAAACAACTTTTTTTTAAAGATTTTCTGGCCAAATCAAGAGGCAACTTGAAAGTAGAGCATGCAGTCCGACTCCCAGCTTGAAGTTCTGCTCCTATACCCGAAGAAGCAACTGCCAATGTAATGTCACCATTAGATCTCACTTTGGCAAGAAAATTTAAAATCAATGTCTTCACTGTACCACCTGGAGCATCTAGGATTAAAAGGCCACTTCTATCATCATTTACTCACAATGACGTCATATACTCTTTGTTGCCCATCTAGAAGTTTTTACTCATTTTTTAAACACATGCCTGCTCAGCTTATGTAAGTTGTATGAAGTTTCACGAACAATGTAATGGTGAATAGTGATGGCAATCCATATTCTGAAAGATGTTTTCCTCCTTAATGGAAAAGTTTCTCCTGAAGATCCCATAAAACTTCATTTAAGATGTCATCTGAAAAAGTGATATTGACATGAGGATTTTTTTGCTGGATATAGGATATCTTCGCTGAGATGAGTCTTATGCTTCTCCCACAGATCTTTTAGATTAGAAATATTACAATTATGAAGCATGGTGGCAAATAAACTACGTAACTGTTAGGGTGACTGGAAAAGTGATGCTTCATCCATAGTTTTCTGTTCAGATATGTAATTTAAACTTTAAATTTATATTAAGAAAAACAGAATAAAATGTATTATAAATTTGTTGACATATCGGATAATGATCCCAAAAATTGGTCAATTTTTATATTAACTACAATTCACTGCTTACATTCGAAATGTCGACTTGTATAGGTTTTCGAGTTTGCTGACAACGAATATCACAGTGAAATTTGGGGCTGATAAGTCGTTTATCAGATATAAAACACATGATAACCAACGTAAAAGCTAATGTAATCCCTGGCAGTGGTTCTGCTTTCACAATCAAGCAATTAATAATGCGCATACGTTGCTATTATTTTCTTTTAAAATATTTGAATTCAGTAAATGTGTAAGGAAATTTTTTTAAAAAAGCACATTCGAAAACTTTATAATTTTGGTTTAAATCAATATTTATTTGTCAACTCGATGAATGAATAAAAACGAAAAGATAAGTAAAAAGGAAGAGAAAATGGTTATAGAAAAAGAGAGAAGTTATTTAAAGTAAAAAAAAATATTTAGAGAAAAGAAAATTCTCTAAAGGGAACAGGAGTAATAATTTAATTTAAATCAAGATAACATTATTAAAGTTAGGCTAGATTATATATATTTCAAATTTCAGAATCTTGAGCAATCTTTACGTATTACTTGGGAAAAAAGAAAGAAGAAAATTAACGCAGGAATCTGACATTAGCCCAAGTAAGCTTTTCTATTTAAACTGTACTTGATCTTTGCCCTGTTGTGGAAAAGGAAAAGTATAAATTTTTTAATTGAATTGAAAAAGTATTGAATTTTTTAATTGAATTTTGTCTTTGTTCGTGAGGGATTTTCGGCAAAAAAAATAATTGTCAAAATATATTCATCGTCTTAAAAGATTGTCAAAAAATCTTTATGAAATTAAAAAGAAAAGTTTTATTTTCCTAAATTTTGATCCCGCTTTCCGTAAATTGCGGTTAAATATATTTAAATTCATTACGATTTTCGCATTTAAAAGTTTTAAAAAAATAACTTGGTGTCATCAGCTAGAATCGAAGCCAAAACATATAGCGTTCCAGCCGTGTTCTCTACCGATGTTGCTATCGATACAAAGACAATAAAATCTAAATATTAAGACTTGAAAAAATGAATTTAATGTGAGCATGCGCAGAAAGATGTAAAAACATGTCGGCCAATGGAAATGAACATTTCAAATTTTAACTTGACAATATATGTCTGTACGCGTTATTCATCAATCCAAACAAAATTTTTAAACACTCCTTTGTGTATGATAACTATTTTCTGTTAGTTTCAATGTTATGTGACCTGTAGTTTAAGAGTTTATCGGTTAAATATTTACACACACGCATACATCTCCTGTTTTATTTATACAGAAGAAGATTTATATATATATATATATATATATATATATATATATATATATATATATATATATATATACAATTACCTCCCTTGGACCAACTGAAACATGGATTATCTCCCCTTAACTGAAATAAAATAAAGTAATTATCTCCCTTGCACCAGCTAAAATTATCAGAAGGCAGACCGGAAACCATGCAAAAACAGAACAGTACACATTTACTAAAATGCATTAAATAAAAAATTAAAAAATTAGAAAATTCATATTAGAATAAAATGAAATATACACAGATAAGAATAAGCTATAGTTAAATAAAAATGAACATCATTATAAAAAAATAAATGCGGGCCTGAAATTTTTTCCTCGGACATAAACAACATGGCTGACGAGAGCCTAACATCATTTACGTTTTACCATTAACTGGTCTCCTTTATGTTGGGCCTGAAACCGATGGTACCAATGATTTTTCTGAACTTCTGTACTATTAAATAAATAAATATTAAGCTCTTATATCGAAAACGTTTTCTTTATAATCGAGCACTTTGTTAGAATTCTTTCCCCACAAACAATAAACAAAATATATATATATATATATATATATATATATATATATATATATATATATATATATATATATAATGGCTTAAATTGAACTTCAAAATGCAAAAGTCAGTTAAGTTCTAAACAGAAACATTCATTTCAAAGAACCTACTATTGATTTTATATGCCGAGCCATTTTGTGTGTACGGCAATAAAACGTTTTCAAATTCACTTGTGGTGTTAGGCGTTATAAGGGTGTTAACTTTGGTCAGAATCGTACTGTCTCTTCTTTAATCGCATTGTTTGTTCGTTTTTTCGGTCATCGATTTTCGATATTTATTGGAGGCATTCTGATACGAAACCTAAGAACACATCAAATATATTTGTGTTAAATTTTTTTAAATAAATCGGCTCAGTCGTTTCTTAGTCCATAGGAAATGAACCTACAAATACAGACAAAATGTCGTTTATATATGAGTAGAGATAGAGGTTTGGATGCTGTTTGCTGATGAACAACCGATTGAGACAATTTCTTATCTATCTCCACTGCCCGTATAACCTCCACCAAAGGAGGAAGAAATGTCTGAGAAACGTCTGAGTCGCAACAACATAGCCTAAGAAATGTCTGAGTCGCAACAACATAGTCTGAGAAATGTCTGAGTCACAACAACATAGCCTGAGTCTGAGAAATGTTTGAGTCGCAACAACATAGCCTGAGTCTGAGAAATGTCTGAGTCGAAACAACATAGTCTGAGAAATGCCTGAGTCGCAACAACATAGCCAATGCTACATACAGACAGATATATATATATATATATATATATATATATATATATATATATATATATATATAGAGAGAGAGAGAGAGAGAGAGAGAGAGAGAGAGCGAGAGAGAAAATATTAAGCTAAATCTCAGTGACCAAGATATAATTTATTTACTGTTCATTTTTCCCACTCCAAAACTTTGGTACATTTTGACGGACTGTTTCATCTGTAGCCAAACAACCAAATTTAATACATCACTGAGAACCGCAAGAACATATCGAGTAACGAGTAAAGTGCTAAACAATAATCATTTCTACATAGCAGCTTTCAAAATTCTCAATCTGATACTAAGAATACAATTACGAAGTACTTGAGACTTCTACCCGGTTATGTCTGACGCAACGATATCAAGCAACCCTCGTAGATTAAATAACGTGTTTAGTTCCAAATTTCGTACAGATTTCCGAGTTCTACACAAAGTCTCCCAAGTTTGACAAAATACACAAGAAGAAGGTCGTAGGTTATATCACACTAACCGAAACGTTGTGAAATTAACTTCCAAGTTGAGAATAGTAGTGCAAATAACCCAAAGGATACAAATTATCTTTATCTAAAAAATATTCTGAAACGTAAAGTGGGCGAAATTGCAGTAAACACAAGTAGGAGCGAATTCTCGTGGCTGGAGATTTTGAATACATTTTCTTCCTGTCCAATCAGAAACCAGCTCTCAGTCACGTGTGCGAGTTTATATAAGGTTAAACCGGTAACACACTCCGTCTCTTTCTTCCTGACTCTTGCTGACAGCACACCCCTGTTGGCGCGCGACTTCGCCCGGGTCCTTTGGCTCTGGGTTGGCATGAATACAAACAAGCAAACATGGCTATGTTCCACATGCGATACACGTACATACTCTCTTTTTAGCATAGGACTCGATAAGCTTTTGCCCCTGTCCATACATGGACACACGCTCCTACTACCAACTTCATCCACTGAACACTTCTCTCTTTAAACAGGCTTGTATAGTCATCAATGTCTCAATATGTAAACTCTTTCAACGACTAATACGTTTCTTACTAACGAAGATGACCAATAAAGCTGTTTATTAAATGTTAGAATGAAACAACTTTTCATGTCTTCATTTGTACATGTTAGATGTTGGTGATACGTCAACTCGTGATCATTTGACGGATGTGTGTTCGTCGATACATTACGATTATGAAGTTAAGCAGGATGTATTGATCGGCAACGGGCCGTGCTATGGACCTTTTGAGTAATTGTTGACCGTTGAAACAATAGACAGAAAAAAATGGCGCCAGATAAGATAGGATAGGCACGAAAAAAGATCTGAATTGAGAATTTGACGTGATCGGACTCAAATAAACTGATTTATCGTTTCCGAATTTTATTTTTTATTTTTAATGCGGATTGATATTATTGTAGCCGTTTTGTAAAAACTGTAAAAATATTTATCTAGGTAATTTGGTTAATGTAGTGTCAGAATATATCTGGTTATTACGGTTTGCCTCCAATATTTTCCCAGGAGGTTGTGATATATTTCACTTGTCTGAACGCCCGGCGCGAATGGAAACCCCACAATATCATAATACCATCGTTAGACAGAACATATACTACCCTTGGATCCTAGCTTGAAGATCAAGCAATTATATTTTAGTTTCATGTACGTCCTAAAAGCAACCATATTTTATTTAATTTTTTTTAACATTGCATCTTCGGTGATCAGGAGATCCTATTTATTAAAAAAAGGAAAGAAGGTGACAACATACAACGAACATTAAATTAGCATATATATATTTAATAATAATAATTTAATGTTCGTAGTATGTTATCATCTTCTATCTTTTTTTTTTAATAAATAGGATCTCCCGATCGAATAATTTATAATCTGGAAACCGTGACACGTACGTAAGTATATTAAATGCATTACGCTATTAATATATAGACTAGCGGGACCTGTGGAAATTCCACAAGGGGACTTATTCGTATGTAATGCATTGATTTTTGGCATTCTGTAGATGTTCAGCGTAAATGGAGACGCTCAGATATTATTGAAGCTCTTTCGTTAAAACTGAAAAAGTAGTTATCTAAGCTAACAGAAACACCCGGCGTGGCCAGGCGTAGCCCGATCGTAAAGTACACTTAAATATGGTATTTTAAGTCTTGTAGATTTCGTATATATAATTATATAGTTAATTTTCTATCGATTCTTATATATTATAAAGTTGCGATTTCAAAAATATAAAAAATATATATCCATATGACTTGGGTGCATCAACTTGAATCGAAAGCGAAACTAAAACTTATGAATATATATATATATATATATATATATATATATATATATATATATATATATATATATATATAACGCGTTCTCTTCAGCTATAATCGAAACCGAAACCACTTATGAAGAATTCTTGGTAAAGTTACTTATAAAAAAAATAGATAACTTAAGTGCCATCAGCTTTAATCGAAAATAATACCAAAACTTATACATAATTATTTATAAAAACAATAAATGACTTGAGTGCCAGCACCTATAATCGAAACCGAAACCAAAACTTATGAAGAATTCTTGGTAAAATTATGTATTACAAGAAATGGGAATCCATAACAATTAAACGGCAGTCACTCGGATGTAAGCGTGACGCACAAAATAAATAACACACGCGCTATCGTATTAATATATAGATAATGAATCCTTATCAAAAAAAAAAATCAAGGACATAATCATTTATATAATTTCGGTTATCCGGACTACTATTCTCTCTTAATTATACCAATTAAATGAGATTGTTTTCAATTTCTTTTAATAGCGCCTTAACCTTTACATATGTAAGAACTAATAAATTACCGGGAAAAGCTTATTACAATATAAATAAGATTACAAATAATAGATAATGGAAGTCCATAACAATTAAACGACAGTCACTCGTATGTAAGCGTGACACACAAAATAAATGACACACACTCTATTCGTATTATTTGGATTCATCGGACTACTGTTTTCATCTTGAGTGTGATTTTCACAACGTTTTCGGTCGATGTAACCCTTACGTAACGTCGATGTGGAACTCGGGAATTTGAGCGGAACCCTTTATTTACTTCACGGGGGGTAGCGTGTTCTTGTTCCATCAGCCATGACTGGATAGGGGTCCTAAGTAATTCGCAGTTGTATTTTCGATCGCCCACACTGAGGTTTGAACCTTCAACCTTCAGGAGAATATCACTTTTTGCAATTGATTTTTCCAAGCACTCTAACAACTGCGCCACGCTAATACATAGCTGATACAAGTTATCAATCTACATCTAAAAAAAATTATAAAACGTAAACTTTGATAATTACTTAATTATCTGACGTATAACATCTATTAAAAAACAAGATTATTTCCGGACGAGCTACCAGTTTAAGCAACGTCATTACCAGATGAGCCATATAATTGTGTGATGTTTTTTTTTGTTTTGTTTTGTTTTGTTTTTGTTTTTTTTTATTTTAAGTAACGAAGAAAAAAGACGAAGATAAAGAAAAAAGAAGAGAAAGAAAAGAAGAAATAAACATTGGGTAGTTTTTATTTATTTATTTTTTTTTTTTTCGAAGTGCAACACGGACTCCTCACGTTACGTCCGAAGAATAAGCCGATCAAACAAAGTGGCCAAGTGTTGCCCTTTGAAGTACTTTGTTAAATACTCCTCGTTTTAAATGATATCACAACAGCAATTCCGATCATCCAAACAGTCGTAAGAAAAGCACACACTAAATGATTTCGCTTAATTGCCGGCATCATTTTAATGATGCTATCGCCGCTCAGCCATAAGTGACCGTCCCTCCTCTACTCAACAATGTGTACAGGCACACGCGTCGGCAAACACACACACACACACACACACACACATACACACACACATACACACACACACACACTCATCTTACTTTATCAATTTAAGATCCGAGTTTCTTTCCTTGTGTAATCGCACCCCATGAGCATTTTTATATTTATTTTCATTATAACTGTAATGCGACTGACTGCCGAAATCAACACCTTTCATTGTTTTTATTTAAGTATCCGACTGTAATCTAAAGAGATTAGCTGACTGTTGGGCAGTATCACGAATGTCACAATTTTTTTTTTTTTTTTTTTGCCAGTACATATAAGTTTCAGAAGATTTGAAGCACCCAATTTGATAAAGAGGTTTTACCTCGAAATATACATCACAGTTTCATTATTTTTTCTTTACTCCTTTTCACACTAAACAAGGCATATTGTTACTTAGACGTAAGGGATTACTATTTGAGATCATGTCTACACGCAAACTATGCAGGGAGTTGATCAGCCATATGTCTGTTCACATTACATTTAAATGTTCTCATGTTGCTATAGTCAGGAAAGCAGGGAACATAGTCAGAATCTTAAAGTTTGAGGGAATAAACTATTAAAGCAGATTTTTCGGCATCTAGGAACCCCTACAGTGAAGGAGTAGGATTTTGTTGCTTGTTGGATTAGTGGGGGGTATTTATGTAAAAAGGGCATAAGTGCTACAAGTTCGTCTGAGCACATTATATTAAGAGTACTTGAGGGATGCAACATTGCAGCGAGGGTACTGAGGTTGATAATATGGTACCTAACAAATTATATACTTTTAAGGACTAGAGAAAGATGCACCAATCCAGATGTGGCAAAAATACTACATGCATGAACGAATAGTGAGTTTGTAGAGATACGGGACACTGTTAGATGTGAGCAGTTTTCTAAGACTGTAGAGGAATTCCAACATCTTTGCATCAACTTTCGCATTGTTAAAGCGACTTAGTATCACAATTGACACCTTTGCATTCATATATGCACTTATCTGTGTCCATAATCTAATGAGATTGGTTTATTGTTGGACAGTGTTACAGTATTTTTACATAGGTTTCAGTAGATTTGCAGCATCAACATTTGATAAAAAGGTCTTACCTCGAAATGTGCATTATGGAACACGGTCAAACACATTAGATTGAACTGTAAAGAAGTTTTGATTAAGCAAGTAAGATTTACTATAAAAAAATATATCGTTTTTGTCTTCTTTCCCAACACCAACATATTTCCATTTCTTGTATCGTAATAAACTTCTATGACTCCTCTTTCTCTCTCTCTCTCTCTCTCTCTCTCTCTCTCTCTCTCTCTCTCTCTCTCTCTCTCTCTCTCTATCTATCTATCTATCTATCTATATATATATATATATATATATATATATATATATATATAATGTATTATTTTATAGAACAGATCGCCACGCCTTAAATAACAGTAGGCAAAATGCATGTTGCTTCCAATAACCACGTGAAATGGTTTTGTTCGGGGGTCAGAGAAATATTATATCGTATCGTCATAGGATTCGATATCCGATAGTAAATATGTACCTGTCTGGACCCTCCCGTCGATTTGGACGTATGACCTTTCGCAACAACAACTAAGTTGTTCGGAAATCCACACAGATGAGTTATTTATAGTAGTGAAGGCTTTGTGTAGAACCAACCACACTTTTTGCTATTACTGCTGATCCTTATCGGTGCAGATGACAAAGAATACAGAACAACACAGGGTTTTACATTCAGAGCTACCTTCTCCTAGATGCATGTCTAAACTAAGACTGGGGGTGCATCTATCCCAGTGAATTAATGCGCCTCCAGATACCAACATGGAAATTCCTACGATTCGGCGCAGTACATACAGCGCCTAGACTCTTAAATGGTCACCCATCTGGTACTGGCCATGCTCATCGTTGGTTAACTTCGGTGATCTGGCGAGAACCAGTGTGTCAACGTGATTGTGTTGTGCCGTATATATATATATATATATATATATATATATATATATATATATTATATACATATATATATATAGTCATCCACATACAGTACTGTTTCGCTGTTTCACAGCTCATCAGTGGGGCTAGACAGGCAACTACCTCAAGCCAGGATTGAAACCTGGCCGTCTGTACAAGGCTCCTAACCATTACGCTATTGGCGGTTGCCGAGTGAGTAGTGAGTTTAACGATGTTTTGACATCGTCTGAAATACCTCCGCTCGATTTGTTTACGCAAAGAGCGTCGCTTATATGCTAATGGTAATTCGTGTATCACTTCTCAATATGCTCAACTCAAGACGAGAAGCATTCACCGAAGTTAAGACACATTGAGCCTGGCCAGTAGTACCAAATGGGTGACCATTTTGGAAGGCGAAGCGCTGTATGTACCGCGAGGTAAAAACACTAGGTTGGGAAGCTGGTGCGGTCTATTCTTCTCTCGAGGGTAGATGTGCCTCTCTTGAGCCGTGGTAGGCAACCTGTCTAGTGATGACGTCACGAAAAAATACCCTTGGTAGCCCTAGTGAAGCATCAAGTGTTCAGCTACAGGAACAATTTGAATTACACTACAAACTTGTGAAGTGAATTCAATCTCAGCTGCGGCCGCATGTTACGTTATGTGTGTGTGTGTGTGTGTGTGTGTGTGTGTGTGTGTGTGTGTGTGTGTGTGTGTGTGTGTGTGTGTGTGTGTGTGGAATATGGTGATCAGTGAAGAAACGAACTTTATAGAAACATGAAATCAAACATTATTAATTGGACTACTGCTCTCATCTTGAGCGTTATCTCCACAAGGTTTAACCTCCGACCTTCTTCCGGTTTTTCAAACTCGGGAATCTTTTTGTCAAAATTTCAATACAATGGTTCAATTCTATCATAATGCACCGGCAGCAAACTCAATACGTATAAATTACAATGCTTCGAAGTATTCAAACACGTGTTCGTGTTTTGTCTTTTATTGTTGGCAAGTTTTGGTATGTCAGGCGGAAATTTCTGTGCATGTCCGAGTTTATAAGTGATTATCACAAAACCTGCGGAAGGTTTTGACATGAATTATTATAAATCCCACTTGAGTTTTCCTAATGTAACAACATTAATAGTCGCTGGGTGGTATATTTCGTGGTGAAACTCCGATAAAAAAGAGATAGGTATAACACGTGACCATCTAAATTTTGATCGATGATTTTGTAGCTTTCTTCATAATAAAAAATTCTTCTTAATCTTCCAACATCTCTCGCATTTTGATATTTTCCTGCCCACACCATACGTTTTCAAAATTGCTGTCTGTGCAGGCCGAAAATAAGCTTGCACTGGGCCGTATGCTATTAGTGGGCCACATGCTTGACATGTTTGACATGCTTGCTCTACGGTAAATATTTACTTGCTACTCACCTCAGCAAAGTGTGACATAAGGTCGGAAAGTTGGAATGTTCAGCCAGCGCCCGTAAGTAAGGGGCACTCTGATCTTGCAAAAGTTGCCTGGGCATCCCCATTGGCATTCCCCGATAGGGAGTTTCAAGCAACAAACGAAAGTCGGGTGGCAAGGCCTGGAATGGTGGACCTCGTAGGCTTGGAATGGTTGACCTCCAAGCCCTGGAATGGTGGACTTCCTAAGTAATACCCAGACGGCGTACCTCAGTCCGATAGGTACTGGACCAGTTCCTGAACCCGCACCTGTCTGGTTTATGGTCAAGAACGGATTATTGATTGTTACTTTTTACCCAGTATCCAAGTAATCGAAACAGCTACTCATCCTCATCGAATTCAAAGAATTGGCACGATTATGAAGCCAATTTTGATATGATGGCAGTGCGCGTAATGACAAGTGTAGTCGTTATTGCTGGTGAGTTGATGCTACACTTGACGTGATAGCGAGTTACTGTTTTTGTTTATATAATGTTCACGAATGATATAGTTTTTTTTTACATAGGCATCACCACATTATCAAGGCCAAGAGGCCACTCAAGGATAAGGGTTAAAGAGTGTACAGTAGAAATTGGACAATATAGTAATCATTAGTAATGAAAATTTGGTAAATTTGATAACTTATATGGAACGGCTCATCAAGAACTCATTTACGTTAGACTTGAAGACAACCATATTGTAGTCAGCCGGAAAGCAGGAAAACGGAAGACAATTCCACAGTTGTGTTCAGTTTCAAATGTGAATTTTACTGTGTTCCGCTTTATTAAAAGGCGAGGATAATTTTCTGGGTTTTCTTTTCTTACTGGAAGAAAAAAAAATGTCATCTACATTTTCAAAGTATTAATATCTGTGGTAACACACTTTAGTTATGGTCCTGGATATGACCTTAAACTATATCCAGTGGTGAGGCCCGGGCTTTGGGGAGTGTGGAGCCACCCTTTAATTGCCATTGCTCCCAGGTCCACTCTGACCCGGAGTGGTAATACCTGTTAGAGTCCCAACTATGGGTTAAATAGAAACCGACTTGAAAACAAAAAATATATTCTATTAAAAGATTTTTCTTCAAAATCTTTGGATTCGGCATTAAATAACCTGAAAAGGGTTGATATGCTGTAAAACAAAAACAACCAATCAATCAACCAACACTTTAGTTACTTCAATAATTATACGAGGCGCGTTTCAAAAGTAACGCCATCTTTTTCTTTTTTTTTTTTTTTTTACAAAGGCATCACCACATTATCAAGGCCCAGAGGCCACTCAAGGATAAGGGTTAAAGAGTGTACAGTAGAAGTTGGTCAATATAGTAATCATTAGTAATGAAAATTTGGTAAATTTAATAACTTATATGGAACGGCTCATCAAGAACTTATTTACCTTAGACTTGAACACAACCATTCTTATTCCGCCCAAATGGATCAGCGGTTTCCCCGATATTTTTCTATTGGTCTTTACTTTTGGAACGACCCTCGTATAACAAACCACACTTCGGACGCCCATGCATGGCCATCGTCCATCGCTAGCATTATTATTATTAATGAACTTATGCATTCATGACCTGAAAGTTTTAATTCTTTTGCAGATAGTGATAGTGTGAGACTCTAAGAAAGCAACCCTGTCATGGACGTCAGAAGCAGAGGTGCGTCACTGAATTCCTGGCAAAAGTATATTAAGAATGGTGGTGACTATGTAGAAAAATATATTTAGGGTACAAAAATGTCGCTCGTTTTAATGGTACCACTCCCTCTTCATAGCTCTTCGACTTTTTGATTTAAAAAGAAAAAAAAAATGAAACCAAACTTTTATAACGACCTTCCTATATAACAAATCCCGCTCCGGATGTCCATTCACGGCCATCGTTCGTTGCTAGTAAAAGTGTATTGAGAATGGTGGTAACTATGTGGAAAAATAAATTCTGGAGCACAAAAGGTCGCTCGTTTTAATGGTACCACTCCCGTCTTGGTAGCTGTTCAACTTTTTTAGTTAAAAAAAAAAATTATGAAGCCTTACTTTTTGAACGACCCTCGTCGAAAAAAATAGTGAGACATATTTTGTACGCGTGATCCACAATTGTAATCTCTCTTACGTTACAACTGTGTCTACGGTTGTTTGTTTGTTTTTTTTATCTCAAACAATAATCGATTTGGAATATCGAATAATATAAAAAAAAAACATTTAATTCGGCAAGTCGCTACATTTTTTTTCTTTTTCTTTTTTTTTTTTTTTTTTTTTGGCTTGCAAAAAAATAGACAGTAGGAGAATCAAAGAGCCAACACAAAAACTACTACAACTGCTACTCCCTCACAACGGTAACCATTTTTATGCGACGCCATATTTAAATTCAGTAGAAGCAAGAGATGCATACCTGATATTATCTCTACTATTTATATAATAAAGAAACTTTTTCTCTCTGGGTATATGTGTGAATTCGTTCTCTATGGACTCCGAAACGTCTGAGTCAACATTTATTAAATTTCACGCAGATGTACTTTACGTATCTGCCAGTGTCCTTAGAGAGGTTTTGTATCGGAATGTATTCGATTAGTATCACTAATCAATAATCGAAAAAATCCGATACAAGAAGCGACAGGCGATTGTGACCAAAGTTAACACTTTACACTGCCTTACATCACAACTGCATTTGAGAAGTTTTATTACCACACAAGCAGAAATGACCGGCATATAAAATCAACAGTAGGTTCCTTGATATGACAGAGGTGCATGCGAAACGAATGTTTCTGTTCAAAGCACACTTGAACCATGAAGACTTTTTCATTTTAAACTTAAATTCAAACCATGATCACCGCACAAGTAGAAAGCAACTATATGTCATTTGACATGACAGGAACGCGTTTGAAATGAATGTTTCTGTTTAGAGTACAATTAAACCCTGATACTTGACTTTCGCATTTTAAACTATAATTTAAGCAATAGAAAATAATTTTATAAAATCAACAGTAGGTTCTCTACAGTGAAATGTGGAATGCATTGTATTGTGGATGTCACTGTGTATGTGAATCTTCCTCACGGTGCACCACGATGAGTCCCCAAACAGAGCAGACAATTGATCAATTTGATTGAAAAATTGGCGATTCCACCGATTTCGATGAAAATAAAAATATAGGATTGAGAAATATTCGTTGAGTTATATATTTTTTATTTTCAAAAATTTACAAAAACAAAACATAAAGAAAAACAAAAATTGGGCACAAGGCCACTCAAAAATTGAGGAGGGGGTGTCTATGCTCATCCTCCTCACTGTACCCTTGCTTGGCTATGCTTGATCCTAGCTAACGTTCTCATTCACCACAATACCTCAAGCACACCGGGGGTCGTCCTACTTAAGATTTCCAAATCAAATCGGTTATATATATATATATATATATATATATATATATATATATATATATATATATATATATTTATATATATATATATATATATATATATATATATGTGTATATATATATATATATATTGATATAATGTCAATAAAAAATAAAATTATATAATATAATCGTATGTTTATTTCAGTGATGTTAGATGGGTAAAAAGTCCAAACAATAAAACAAAATGGTGTTAGTAGAACTCTCCCGGCCCTCTCTAAATGGTAGACCGCCCACTGTTTTCCGGCTTCCTGGGACCGAAAACAAGCAGGTCAATCTCTAAATAGGGGACGAATTCTAGACGGGATCAAAGAAAAAAGAGGGTGGGCTGGGTGTATATGAAGATGCTCCAAGATCACTTATTAAGACGATAAAGAAAAATAGGGGTGTGAGTATCTTGGAGGTCCATTTACTAGCTAAGAACCTTGTTTTAGGGGTCTGACATATGACAGGATCTGAAACCGTGACGCCATGTTTTAGGCGGGGAACACGAACTCCAATTTGGCACCTCTATGCAGACTCGCTATCTTAATCTATCTTCAATCACAGGCCACGGGATATAATTTTTTCCTATCACATCTGATCTTTACCTTCAGCTGGTGCTTGAAGAAGGGGACAAGATCTTGATCAGCAAAAGATTCAATCCCACGCTTCTCTTGCATTTTTGAACTCAATATCACCATTCTGGCTACGAGGTGGCGCCGCTCGGGATTGATGCGAGCCGTCACCTCGTTGACATACGCCCAGTACCGTTTGAGTCCGCTGCATTTGAAGAATGCGTGTTCCGGCGTATCCTTAACCGGGGTCCGGCAACGGGGACACCCAGACGACCTCATTAGTCTGATACTTTTCAATATGGCATTGAGGGCCAACGCGTTCCGGGCCTATCGACAGGTCAAGGAAAAAAAGTTGTTGAGATGACTCGAACCTGGCATCCCGCTCCACCGGGAGAAGATCTCCTCCTTTGACAACCCTAGACGTTTGACGAGCGGGTCGTCGGGAGCTCTCCTCACTAATTCCTTATATAGTTCCTTTTTAGTGAGCCGGGAAAAGTCGCTGGACCTTGGGAGGTTTGTTTAGCGCGGCCCTACACTCATGAACTGCGTGTCGCTCCACGGCTTTTTAACGCGCCTCGACCGGGAAAAGCGGCCTCCGCCGTGGGGTTCCATGCAGAATCTTCTGTCAAGGTTCGGCTCAGGAAAGCCAGCCTCTTGGCGTCTCGATGACATATCAAGTTGGGCATTCCTAAATCTCCCTCACACGGGCGTTGAACACAGACCTGTTTACCAACGTAATGTTTGCCTTTGTCCCAAAGAAGCGAGGACAGTTTGCTCTGTAGGGATTTTAGATAGTTTTTAGGCATGGAAAGTACAGCCAGTCAGTAAAGGATGAGCGGAAAGACATAGGTGGTGCACGAATCCGCTCTGCCCTTCAAGGATAGTTTCCTTCAAACCCACGAGTCGACCACAATTCCAACCTTTGACTTTACTTCTGACCAATTCTTTACCAGCTAGAGACCCGGTCAAAACCACATGCCGAGAATCCGAATCTGGTCGTCTATCGGGAAGGGTGTCGGCGCCCCTCTAGGCTCCCAGCCGCAGACCGGTCGAGTTGCTGTGGTTGATTTTGGCTTTCGTGGTCTTTCCGTATCGTATGAGCCCTTCTGTCACCGGTTCGATGTTGGAAGCTTGACACAAAGATGGTTATATCATCAGCGAACGCAGAAATTCTGGTTCTCGATCCGCCAAACAGAGCGATTTCACACAGGACCGGACTTGTCCCCTCCCACCTCAGCTTGCAAAGTAGCAGCTCCAACACAAAGACAGAAGAGTCCTGATGCACTGACTGTGGGGGATAGCATAGGATTTTGAATGCTTTTGGTTTACCTGTACCACTGCCGTTGGCGCGCGCGGTGCAGTATGGAGATCCCTTTGCGGAAGCTGGCGTCCTTCAGAACGGATGCTAGGAAGCAATGCGCGACTCTATCGAAAGCTTTGGACTAATCCAAATTGATCAGCACGACTTCTATCGCTCCCTCTAAGATTGTATGGATCAGGTGCAAGTTGTTTTGAATCGATCTTCCCTTCACGGCATAGTTTGTCTCTGGTTCAATCAATTCGCCGATAATGACCTGCAGCTCATTCCATAGGGTCTTGGCCAAAATTTGTGTTTAGCAAAGTTATCGGCCTGCAATCGTCTAATTCTTCCCTGCCATGCCGATTCATATTCCCTCAGCAATGTGATCACTCCTTTAGTGATTTGATCCGGGATGGAACTCTCGTCAAACCAGTGGTTGAACACATCCATCAGAATCGATATCAACTTGAGTCGACAGACTCCAATACAATTCGTAAGGCAGACCATCGAGTCCAGGAGATCTGTTGCAGCTGATCTGCTTCAACATCTGCCCTCGTAACTAGTCGCTCTAGCTGCCTCGAGAGTCGGTCAAATAGTCGCCAAATTCGTGGACAAGGAGATCGGAGTGTTGTGTGAAACGCTCTTCGAAATACCCTCAAAATCCCTCGCAGATCTCCCGAGTCGACCTCAGGGTGCGTCCATCTGAGTGCTTGACTCTAGCTATATACTTGTCTGAGCCACGCATGAAGACCTTCCCACGTATGTCTGCATCGGAGTTCACGGCTTAATTGGTTACTTTCCTAAGTCTAGCCCTAACTACTTGGCTCTCATAACGCTCGCTAGTCTCGCATCAAAGGTCCTGCCTAGCTAATTCTTGACCTACAGTATCCCTTCAACCCGTGGCTCTTATTATCTCACAAACGCTGACTTAGTACAGAAATTAAAGACGTTAATTTTTCTCTCATTAATTGACCAGTTAACTATATTATAGTGTATACTAGCAAGGGGGCGCCCGGCTTTGCCCGGTCATAAAATGCGCTTAAATATGATATTTTAATTTTTCCAGATTTCATATATATTATTATAGAGTTGTGATTTCAAAAGTAAAAAAAAGTATTTGGGTGCCATCAGCTAGAATCGAAACTAGCTTTCAAAGTTGGTGACGTTACCACTGTACCAAAGCGACACGTATACGAACTGATTAAGAATAAATTTAGATGAATGTACAAAATGTATAACGATTTTTTTTATTGTAACCCTTTTTGACCCCTTAAAAATTATTTTAATCGGCTAAAGACCCATAAAAGAACGTTCCATAAAACCAACAATCATTTGAGGTCCCTAGCACCACTTTACGACTTTTAGTTTCGGAGGAGATAGAGTTTGAAAATATGGAGACAGACAGACAGACAGACAGACAGACATTCAGCGCGTCTGCATCCGAGATTGAACTCACTACACGAGTTTGTAGTGTAATTCAAATCTTGTCTGTAACTGAATACTTTATGCTTCGCTAGGGCTATCAATGGTATTTTTTAACGTGACGCCATCACTAGATGGGTTGCCTGCCACGGCTTAAGAGAGTCCCATCTATCCTCGAGAGAAGGATAGACCGCGCCAGTTTCTCAACCTGTTATTTTACCTCGCGGTACATACAGCGCCTCGCCTTTCCAAATGGTCACTTATCTGGTACTGGCCAGGCTCAACGTTGTTTAACTTCGGTGACCTGGCGAGAACCGGTGTGTCGATGCAATTGTGCCGTATATATTAACGCTAAAGGAAAAAATAAATCGTAAGCTAAACGTTTTGGTTTCGATTCTCGGTGGTGGCGCACAAGTCATTTTTTATGACTTTTTAAATCATTACAATATATTGGGTCCAATATAATCTATGTATATAAAAGCGAAAATGTGTGCTTGTTTGTGTGTGCACTTTTCTGTATGCGCGGCAAAGGCTTTTGAAGGGAGGAGGGGGGCTAGGCATGCTCACTCATTCTTAAGACTTTTTATATACTGTCTAAATCATAATATATACGAGTTACGAACGGAGGTCGCATCTATCTTTAATTTGCCCGACTTTTACTATTTGCTATTTTTTTCCGTATCAGTAGTTCCCCGGCACTCGTGCCTGCTTGGCCTTTTGGCCAAGATAAGAGTGTAGTATCTGTAGTATCTATTACGGCAGATACTGCAATCAGAGACCATTGTCCTTGTAGCAATGAGCTCCTGGTAAATCTAGGAGCAACCCTATATACCAAAAGAGGCTCTCACTACCAGCTCCCATTTCCCACCTTCCCACCTCTCGGGAGCTAGTCCCCTTTCCACCTCCCCTCTATCCACATTATAAAACGGCCTCATGCCTAATTAAATACTCAATTCCTCGGCACTCGTGGCAGGGACGTCAAGAAAAGCAATAAAGTTGGATCAATGCGGGGGAAACCTCTTATATCAGACAATTGCTATTCATTGGGACACTCCCCTTTGTATAGGGAGATGTTTTCCCCCTCCCCAATATCTTGGGAAATCGCGCATTTAAGTTTTAATTGTTAAATTAAATCATTTTGCTGTTACTCTACCGTAGTGGACGAGTTAGTTACTTGTCAGGATTGTTTTCCAAATTAGCCTCAAGGTGCCAGGTTCGATTCTACCTATCACCCAAAAGATTTTTTTCTTTTACAACACGGGCGACGCCAGGCAGTTTTATTTTTTTTGTTTTTTTTTTTCGATTTTTTAAAGAAGTTAAACATCGTTTATTTTTGTTGTGACCCCCCCCCCCAACACACACCTCCAACGCTAGTCTATAATATAAATCTTACCTTCCTGTTTAAATGTATGTATGTATGTATGTCTCGCAAAAAGTTTCGACAGAGGCGACGGATCTTGAAGAGATTGGTATCATTTTGAAGTTCCACGTCTCGGACAACAAATATTTAAAAAATGGCCAAAAACATTCATTCCTTCGCCCTTAACAGGACATTTTGTACAAGGAGGAATCGATTCTTTTCGCCGACATTTTAGCAAGTCATCGTTTGATTGACTTCGGGTAATTTGAACGCTTTTGACTTCCGGTCGTGTCAGGGAGACATCAGCTAAGACGTCAAATTTTCTTTCACTTTCTTTTCCGCCTTCGCGTTACGGGTTCGAGCCTGCCTGCCTACAGCCACTTTTTTTTCAACACGTACCTTCAAACACCCGTGCCACTCCGGGTACCCAGGCTAATATAATAATAAATACGGAACCTGCATTTATCAAAATATCATATTTAAGCGTATTTTACGACCGGACAATGCTGGGCGGCCTGCTAGTATATGCATAAAATATAGTCATACAGCTGTTGGGGGGGTATACGAATGTGTCATCGCTGATATTAGAAGCACGAACGGCTGGTTACATCCAAATGTGATCAGCAGTCAAGTTTCATAGCTTCCATCCACAAACACACATACACATTCGCATAGAAAATAAAACTGGAAGAATGGGCTAACCAACAGTGTGCCAAATATTCTCTGGATAAATTACCCACTGTCTATATAGATAAGGATGGCTCCATAGATTTGATACAAAGTGGATCGCCCTCGCTGTGTTCAGGAGATGAGTATAATGGCTGCCCAAGATCAAGGCTTGATGATAAATGCTTTTAAGACTACAAGGGTAACAAGGGCAGGATCTGCCACACAAAAGTGGAGAGTGTGAACCACGTGACATCCAGCTGCTGGGGTGGGAGTGGGGCTGCTACTAATGGAGAGTATAAATATCACCACTGAACCATTTGTAAAACGTTGAGTATCGAATGTAGAAACTGGGAACATATACAATAAAGAACAGTTGGAAATAATTTCCCTAACTCTTTATCTGTGCCTAAACCTAAACGTAGATTCCATGAACAAAGCTTCTTTCTTAGAACTGCACAGCTGTAGAACTCTCTTCCGTTTACCTGCTTTCCAGCTGACTACAATATGGACGTCTTCAAGTCCAATATAAACAAGTTCTTGATGAGCCGTTCCCCTTAAGTAATCCAATATACCAAATTTACACTTCTAACGATTACTATGATATTGTCCTTTTGACCATAGTACACGATTTAACCCTTATCCTCGAGTGGCCTCTGGTCCTTGATAAATAGTGATTCCCTTGTAAAAAAAAGTCATACACCATCCACTATGACTTTGCAATTCCTACAGCTACATCCCTAAAAAACGGAGCTTTTTTTAACATTGGTGTCACCACTTATCAAGGTGCAGAGGCCATTCGAGGATAAGGGTTAAAGAGTGTGCAGTAGTCAATTGGACAATATAGTAATCGGTAGTAATGGAAATTCGGTAAATTTGTTAACTTAAGTGGGACAGCTCATCAATAACTTGTTTACGTTGGACTTGAAGACAAACATATTGTAGTGAGCTGGAAAGTAGGCAAACGGAAGAGAGTTCCACAGGGTGCAGTTCTAAGAAAGAAACTTTGTTCATGGATAAAGGTTTTAGATTAGGTTTACGCACAGATAAAGAGTGGGGGAAATTATTGATAGTGCTTTCAGCTAGACGAGTGTTTCTCGTGAAAGTTTAGCGAGAGGGGATCATATATGGGAGAAACCTGACATAGTGATAATTGTACAAGAGATACTACCAGTGTTAGTAGAGGTTGATGTCCCCAATGATGCTGAGTTAGATAGAGCTGAAAAGGAAAATATAACGAAATAATAATTAAGCATACAAATGTAGACATTGAAAGAAACTGGAATCTTAGGAAGATCTCCATCATTCCAATAGGCGTAATATAAGCTGGACCCATGAAAAAGAATTTCAAAATTATATCTGAAGTGCAAGAAATATACAAACCATTGCACTTAAAAGGACTGTTAGAATATTTAGAAGATCTCCCGTTAGGAATGTATGATATAGCGAGTGAATGTTTGGCATGCGGTAGGATGCCCCATCCTCGGATAAAATAAATTAAGAAAATGATATATATATATATATATATATATATATATATATATATAATTCCTTTAATCACATAAATTAATATACGAAAATATAATTTTATGTCTAAATTTTCAGTATTTACTTCAACAGTGCTCAATACATAGGTAGAGCTTGGTAGTAAGTTATAAAAATATATATGTCAATTAAGCTACACAGAATATTCTGCATTTCATTCTCGCCTGGCGAATTCTCACGAGAATGAAACGCTGAATATTCTGTGTAGCTTAATTGCCATTATATATATATATATATATATATATATATATATATATGTATGTATAAAATAAATTAATGACAAAAGTCTATATTCCAAATTTAATGATGTTGAACATCTTACAATTTATTCCTTTAATTCAGTAAACACTTACAATTCTTGACAGTATCTGAAATTCAACATGGCGTGATGAAAGAACACTATAAGGTATTTGCAGCTTCTCTTCCAATTTTCGGATTTTTTAATCACCTCCAACGCATTTTTATTTCCTTTTGGTGGATTGATAGTTGCTATTTCTTCTGATGAGTTAAGTGCAAAATAGATTCACTGATCGATATAATGATTAAATGATTGATTCTGTGCTAGAAAACAGATACTGTCAAGAATTGTAAGCGTCAACTGAATTAAAGGAATAAATTGTAAGCTGGTCAACATCATGAAATTTGGACTATAGACTTTTATCATTCATCCACTATATGCTCTGGAATTACATTGAGCTTCTTAAATAGGGATCGGTATATATAAAAAGGGAATATAAGTGAATAAAGAATATTTCCACATATATATATATATATATATATATATATATATATATATATATATATATATATATATATATATATATATATATATAAATATATATATATAATTGTTAAATACCTACATACACTCATCCTTTCGGGGGTCATAAGTGCAGGGTAACACGATTACTATCGGATCGGTCGGGAGATTCGAACCCAGCCAAAAGCCATCTCTGACTCGATTAGCAAGGAACAAACTCCACGGCAAAACATCGTTAAAAACTCACTACTCGTTCAAGCAGCCGCCAATAGCGTAATGGTTAGAAGCCTTGACTGCCGTATAAACGGTCGGGTTTCAATCCTGGCTTGAGGTAGTTGCCTGTCTAGCCGCACTGATGAGCTGTGAAACAGCGAAACAGTACTGTATGTGGATGACTATATATATATATATATATATATATATATATATATATATATATATATATATATATATATATATATATGGCACAACACAATCACGTTGACACACTGGTTCTCGCCAGATCACCGAAGTTAACCAACGATGAGCATGGCCAGTACCAGATGGGTGACCATTTAAGAGGCTAGGCGCTGTATGTACTGCGCCGAGTCGTAGGAATTTCCATGTTGGTATCTGGAGGCGCATTAATTCACTGGGATAGATGCACCCCCAGTCTTAGTTTAGACATGCATCTAGGAGAAGGTAGCTCTGAATGTAAAACCCTGTGTTGTTCTGTATTCTTTGTCATCTGCACCGATAAGGATTAGCAGTAATAGCAAAAAGAGTGGTTGGTTCTACACAAAGCCTTCACTACTATATATATATCAACCATTCTCAGCCTTTCTTCCATATAATTGTTAAATATCTACATACACTCATCCTTTCGGGGATCATAAGTGCAGGGTAACACGATTACTATCGGTCGAGAGATTCGAACCCGGCCAAAGCCATCTCTGACTCGATTAGCAAGGACCAAACTCCACCGTTATATATATATATATATATATATATATATATATATATATATATATATATATATATATATATATATATCAACCATTCTCAGCCTTTCTTCCATCATTGACCCTCGACTTTATGTATTTCTCCGTTTACCCCTACTCCCATACGAAAGTTCAAAAACACCTTTTTATTGTTTAGGAGTTTAGGTTTTGTATAAAATAGTATTATACGTTCGTATCACAAAAAAATAAAAATAAAAAATGAAACTTTTTCTAAATAGAAAATAATGAAGTTCATTTGTATCACAAAAAATAATGATGAATAAAAACACCAGATGGAATACAGTTGATTCATTGAATCAATCAGTTTGTTTATGCGAAAAACTGTTTCAGACAAGGTTACTCTCATATCATCATTGGCTTTCAGGTGGTTTCTGACCTTTGTCTTTATTGCTACTAAACTTGAGAACCTGATTTACATAAGAGGCTTAGGCTTCTCCACAACATCCACAGCAACGAAATCAAAGTCATATTTAACATATGAATGTAGGTATGTACGTTTCTTAGACATGACACAATCTGAAAACAAATAATTATTTTAAAATTATCAGGTACTCAATTATTTACCCCCGACTAAATAAATTTACCCCTTGCTGAGAACCTCTGATATATAGCTGATAGCTGGAAACCCGGCGTTGTCCGGTCGTACAATACGCTTATACATGGTATTTTAATTTTTGTGGATTGCATATGTATTATTATAGAATCAATCCTCTGTTGAATATTATATATTATGAGGAATAATTTGCTCGGTGGAATAATTCACAAAACAAAAAAATTAAAAATAATAATGATAATGTCGTTCATCATATTCCGTCTACGTTTGCTTACAATATTACCTCAGCTAAGATTTCGGTTTCACGATGAATGCCCTGGAAAAGTCGCTTCTGATTAATGTTTAGTTTGAAAATATGCACACGAAGAAATGATTTGCGGCAATTTTAAATGGTATCTCGTCTTTTATTGTAAATTGAACTCATTAATAAAAAAAAAATTAAATTCGCGGTTAACAACCTGACGAAAACCAGAGGAATAGTTGGCCGAAACGTTGTGAAATAAGGATAGTAGTCCGCAATAAATAGGTGGATAAATAATAGTTCTGTTTTTGTTAAGAAGAAATGATTTGCTGAGAACTGAATCTCCCTTGATTGGCTGAGAATTATCTCACTTGGCCGGTGAAATGTAAAATATTCGCCTGTAAAAATTATTTTTTATCTATAAGAAAGAAAGTCTATTTTTAGGATCGGATATTTTCCATTTTCGATACTTATCGGATGAATTTCTGTACAAAACATATCTAAGAACACTGCCAGACATATAAATTAGCTTTGTGTGAAATTTGTAAAAGTAAAAGATAGGCTCAGCCGTTTCAGAACCTATGAGGAAGGAACTCACACACACACACAGTGGCTTACACCTTACACACACATACACACACAAATGGCACTTATATATATATATATATATATATATATATATATATATATATATATATATATATATATATATATGCGTGTGTATGTATATATAAGAAATTAAATACTTCCTCCCTTCTTCCTCTCTCTCTCTCTCTCTCTCTCTCTCTCTCTCTCTCTCTTTATCTCTGTTCTTCTCTATTTCCATCCATATCCGCCCCCTCCCGATGATGTCCATTTTCGCCGGTGTCTTCTTGAATTGTTATCTCGACTGACCAGCTGTGTGTGTCCATGACACAACGGGCGACGAAAATACTGCATCTATTTATTTAGCTTTATATTGTTTCGCCTTTCCAACAGTTGGGAATCGAGAATGATGACACAGCTTGATGATCCCCCTCTCCCCTCCCTCCTCTCCCGCCCCTTCCTTCCGCTCTCTCTCTCTCTCTCTCTCTCTCTCTCTCTCTTTCTCTTGTTCTGCAGACAAACACTATCGATAATGAAGACCAGCGCCCCAAAGAAATCCCTCGCCTCCACCTCTTTCTCTGTCTCTTCCTCCTACTACTACTACCCCTTCTCTTCCGAGTATTTTCTTCCGTCCATTGCCGTGTTTTCTGTCCAAATCACTCAAGTCAAACAGCCAGGCCAAATCTCTGTTTGATTAATAACGTAATCACTTTTTTGTCTCTTTTTCGTCTTCCTCTTCTTTTTCTTCTTTTTGTTTTGATTTTTTTTTTTTTTTTTTTTTTTTTTTACTAATTATCTAGTAGCTGGAGAATCCATCTCCATCGGGTCAGGGGTCATACTCGAAATGAATAAATGCGAAAGTTTCTTTCTTTTTTTTTTTTTTTTTCGTTTATTACATACAGCTATATTACCTTCAGAACGACCTACTGTTATTGAAATCAATACAACAATCTTTACGAAATACTGAATATGAAATAAAGACCTAAAACCCAAAGACATCTATTTGTATACCTTATTTGCATAACTAGTTTTTAAAGAGTTTATAATAAATGACTATTTGCTGTTATTCATTTGTAATTATATTGGCCTATTTTTCTATATATATTTTGCGACCTTACTAGTAATTAATTAAAGTGGTATAATAAAAAAAAAGGATTGCTAGCCAAAACCTTAAAATATGTCCATTAATGTTTAAGGGCGGTAATTTAGATGAAAACTATTAGTTTGTATTAAAGTTATATTGTGTAAGTTGCACATTTAAAAAAAAATACTTAAAGCAAAATTAATAGTCGCTAGATGATAGTTTTTTTGTTGTTGATGTTTTTTTGTTTGTTTTTGTTTTGTTTTTGTTTTTTTGTATCTATATACACACACTGTATATCTGGAGAGATGAAAAAGAACAAACCAAGTTATATGTTCATTAACATTTCGTCTTTATTTCAAGACTTCCTTGGGATATTCGTATAATGGTGATTCATCGGACTACTGTTCGCATCTTGAGTGTGATTTCCACAACGTTTAGAACGATGTAACCGGACTCGTGGCGCCGTGGTTAGAGTACTTGGAAAAATCAATTGTAAAAAATGATATACTCCTGAAGGTTGAAGGTTCAATCCTCAGTGTGTGCGATCGAAATATACATTTGCGAATTACTTAGGACCTCTATCCAGTCATGGCTAACGGAACAAGAGCATGATACCCCCGTGAACTAAATAAAGGATTCCGTTCGAAATTCCGTCAAAATTCTTGAATTCGACAGAAACATTCTCGAGTTCGACAAGATACACCTAAAGAAGGTCGGTGGTTACATCGATCGAAACGTTGTGAAAAATCACACTCAAGATGAGAACGGTAGTCTGATGAATCCGAAATAATACGAATAACCAATCCTCATCTCAAAAATTCAGAAACTTTCCTTGGGATAATAGAAGATAATAAAATATCAGTACAATATTTAAAATATCGAAGACAAAGGATATCTCCTGTAAGGGGCAGCTGCCCGTGTAATTGTAAGGCAAGGGTTGCGCAATCTCAAACACACATCTCCTGAATCAGCACTGCCTAAGTCCAGTGGCAAGGAGAAGTCCAGGACGACTGGAAACAATGCCGAGATAAGCGGAGAGCACACATCACACCTGGAAGTCCCAAATGGTCACCCATCTGATACTGGCCAGGCTCATCGTTGCTTTAACTTCGGTTATGCTGTATAAACATTGAAAATGTACTTGTTGTGAAAAGAATGATTTTGTTTTATTTCAGAACGAAAAAAACTCGTTGCCATTTCAAAAAATGTATAGCACTGCAGAGTAGGTAAATTTTTTAACGCCATATAGTTGTTTGGATATTTAAAAAGATATGATGTAATTTGTTTGTTTTTTGTGGGGGGGGGATAAATATAGCCGTTATAAATGAGAGTATGTTTGTTTTGTCATTTATTGATTGGTTATATATATATATATATATATATATATATATATATATATATTGATTATATTATTATATATTATTATATTATATTATACGTAATATTATTATTATATTATTATTATTTTATACGTAATATTATTATTATATTATTATTATTATTATTATTATTATATTATACGTAATATTATTATTACATTATTATTATATTATTATTATTATTATTATTATTATTATTATTATTATTATTAAATGAGAGTATGTTTGTTTTGTCATTTATTGACTGGTTATATATATATATATATATATATATATATATATATATATATATATATATATATATATATATATATACATATATATATATATATATTATTATATATATTATTATATTATTATATATTATTATATTATATTATACGTAATATTATTATTATATTATTATTATATTATACGTAATATTATTATTATCATATTATTATTATTATTATTCTATTATACGTAATATTATTATATTATTATTATATTATACATAATATTATTATATTATTATTATATTATTATATTATACGTAATATAATTATTATATTATTATTATATTATTATTATTATCATTATTATATTATACGTAATATTATTATTATATTATTATTATTATTATACGTAATATTATTATTATTATTATTGTTATTATTATTATTATTATTATTATTATTATTATTATTGTATTATTATTATATTATAGGTAATATTATTATTATATTATAGGTAATATTTTCTGTGGTGTAAGTGAGTTAACCTGTGTCTAAATTTAAGGTCAGTTCTTTTAATGAGTTTATTTATTAAAGCCGATAAATTGTACCAGCATCCGCGAATGTGGAGTCTGTTATGATTTACATATGACTAGCGAGAGTGGGGCGGTTTTGCTCGGATGTAAAATACGCTTAAATATGATATTTTAATTTGTCCAGATTTCGTATATATTATTATAGAATCGTGATTTCAAAAGTAAAAAAGAAGTATTCATGTGCCATCAGCTAGAATCGAAACCAAAACGGTAGCATCCAAAACTGGTAATGTTACAACTGTAAGTACGTGACACGCATATGGACTAATTAAAGATAAGCTAGGATGAATGTACAAAATATTTAACGATTTTTTTTTTTTTTTTCAATTTCGACCCATTTTTTTACCCCTTAAAAACAATTTTAACCGACTAGAGACCAATAAAAGAACGACCCGTAAAAATAAGTCTAATCATTTGAGGCCCCTAGCGCAGATCTGCGACTTTTAGTTTCGGAGGAGATAGAGTTTGAAAATATGGAGGCAGACAAACAAACAGACAGACCAACAGACAAACAGACATATAGCCATTTATATATTAGATTTTCAAGTAATAATAAATTGCACATGGTTGCTGTTGTGCATTGAACTGTTTAAGTTCTCATATGTTAATATTTAGTTTATAAATAATAACGTTATTATTTCAGCACGGTCCGTATTCTGCATAAGTACCCACCTGTTAATTGATTAAAGCACGAAGGAAATCCAACATTTTAACTGATTTTAATCTGCAATAACTTAAAGCGGAAGCGGAAGTAGGCGGTGATAGACTAATTCTCGTCCCAATTCGTAACAATTCCAATTTGTTTCTTTTAAGTATTGACTATAAAAAAGAATATTGACGTTTATTTACTTATATGAATGTATTTTCTGCATTACACAAAAATACCTGGAGATATTGTGGCGTTTTTTTTTTTTTTGTTTGTTTGTTTTTTGCAAATAATATAATAGATGAATTACTTTGTATGCTTTTTTTTTGTTTATTTCTAAATGAATATGTTTATGTATGCACAATATGCCAAACTTTATGTTCTGTAAAGAAATTATGAGTTTCAAATACGTTCCTGTACTGATTATGGTAAGCTGCGCAATGTATTGATTTCATGAATCTGAAAATCTTGACCATAGTACGTGTTCGGTAGTTATGAAAATTCATTTCCATAATCTTTTGTGATCATTTGTAACGTTTGTAGGAAAAACTGAAATGAATTTTGGGGCATTTAAACTTTCGAATAGAAAGTTATAATTCTGAAAAGTCCTGTATGTAATCTATTTCGTCTCCTTAAAGCATCACGTGAAAACGGTGTTGAAGAAGAAGAAGAAGAAGAAGAAGAAGAAGAAGAAGAAGAAGAAGAAGAAGAAGAAGAAGAAGAAGAAGAACAACAACAACAACAACAACAACAACAACAACAAAATGAAGACGAAGAAGATGCTGAAGAAGAAAGAAAAGGCAGCAAAAGAAAGAAGAAGCAACTGGCTGCGGGCCAGCTACAAATACCCTGCGGTTAGTAAGAACACAGATAATAATGCGAAGAAAAATTTTTAAAAAAATAATCGAAAGACAGTGAAGAAGAAGAAGAAGAAGAAGAAGAAGAAGAAGAAGAAGAAGAAGAAGAAGAAGAAGAAGAAGAAACAGAAGACGCCGAAGACGAAGCATACGCTGCAGAAAAAGAAGGAAAGGGCGTTGAAAGAAAGAAGGCGCAACTGGCTGTGGGCCAGCTAAAAGCAAAGTCTTTATTTACTTATCGGCGTTAAGAAAAGACTAAAATAAGGATTAAAGAAGACAGTACACTCATGGAAAATGAACAGTATTTTAGTGTATCTTTAAAATAAACTAATTGATCTATGTGCATTGTTAGTTGTAAACCTTCTGAAAGACTGTGTCGTTTTTCTGTGTGATGATCGAAAGATTCTATGTTTTGTTTATTGAAGCGAGTTGTTATGGAAGCTATATTGGATTTTAAGAAGTAATTTCTATAGTGTTCGAAAATGCAAACCGAAAATCTGTGACACGACTCTGAGCAGCCAATAAAAGAGCCTGTAGGCAAAAATCCAGGAGCGTTTATTAATTGCGTATGGGAAGGGTATTAGATGAATGTTAATTAAACGGAATGATAAAATTAAATAATCACGGACGCGTATAGTAATGAAATATTATGAAATACTTGGTAGCGGTGTAACTGGGATAGTAGGACAGAACACTGAGGGAGGAAGTATCGTGCTATGACCTATAAATGTTGCATGTTTGGGAGAGTAAATATTGCCGGAACAAGAAGAGGAAGTAATGATACTGAATAAAAGCGAATGACAATATGTGTAAAACCTACAACAGGTATTGGCTAGTAGGCTGACCATATTGAATTTATATGTGCCGCCTGCGTTAGCATTGATATAAGGTATTTTTCCGGAGGTAATAATTGCTCCCTTTTTATTATATATATATAATTATATATTTATATAATTATATATTAATATAAAATTCTTTGTATACAAAAAGGTTTTATCCATTTAAAATAAAAAGAGAAGAAACAGTAAAGAAACAGAGTACATAGAAAATAGGGGTAAATGAAAAAGAGGAGGAGGAGGTGAAAAAGGGAGGTTTCAGGTCTGACGGTGAAGTGTCTCTGAAAAAAAAGGCACTGCAGAAACATTACACACATTGATAGTCAATAATGTTTGTAATAAATAAACATATTAGCATCACGCTTTGTTCATTTATTTTGATAAACAACGGAATTTCAGTGGAACTACATCCAGGAAAATAAAACTATACAACTATTATATATATATATATATATATATATATATATATATATATATATATATATATATATATATATATATATATATATATATATATATATAACCGCGCTCAGTCCTAGAAATTTCCAAGTTGATATCTGCGGGCGCATTAATTCACTGGGAGAGATGCACCCCCAGTGTTCGTTAAGACATGCATCTAGAAGGAAACTCTGATGTAAAAAAAAACCTGCAGTCTACCGTATACTCTGTCCTGTGGCAGTCATCTGCACCAACAAAGGTTAGCAGTAATATTAAAAAGTGTGGTTGGTTCTACACAAAGCCTTCACCACTATAAACAAATCATCTGTGTGGATTTCCGAGCAACTTAGTTGTTGTTGCGGAAGCTCATATGTCGAAATCAACGAGAGAATCCATCATATATATATTTTCGGATTTTAATTATGTCAAATCACACTTAAGTTCCTTTTGACGGATTGATTGTTGCTATTTCTTCTGATGAGCTAATAGATTCACTGATTGATATAATAATTAAGTGATTGATTTTGCGCTACGAAACAGATGCTGTCAAGAATTGTAAATGCCAACTGGATTCAAGGAATACATTATAAGATGGTAAACATCATGAATTTTGGAATATAGTTTTTTTTTTCATTTATTCGATATATATATATATATATATATATATATATATATAGATAGATAGATAGATAGATAGATAGATAGATAGATAGATAAGCGCAAATAGTTAATAAAACATGTTAAAAAACACTTTTCAAAATAGTTAAAAACATATTTCATCTGAAAAGGAAACACTTAATAAGTGGATAGTCCTTAATCCGCGGAGTTTCGAAGAAATACTTTCCGTCTCATCAGAGGGTAGGAATTAGCAAAATGCGGGATCGGATTTTGCATACAAAAGTATTTGATGAAACTGCAAGTAAGTCAAAGATCTTACTTGATAGCAAAAAGTGAAGCAGAGGGAATATGGTGAAGAAAAAGATGATTTCACGTGAATATATAGTCTGGTGAAAGATAAATTATCTAATGACGGTAAAATCCAAAAATGTAAATCCAAGAAAGTTAATTAAATTTCCATTCGCACAAATAAAATCCAAGGAAATCACGTAATTGGAAGATGGTCCAAAATAATCCAAAAGGTCGAAATTCATGGAATAATTCACATATATGTACAAGGAAAAGGGGAAAAATTCCAATAATATTAATAAAAGAAAAATAAGATATACTTTTGACACGGCTGCCGAGACAAAAAGTAATTAAGAAAAATCAGTGAAGAAAAGAGAAAAAAATCAGTGAAGAAGAAAAAAATTAAATGAGGATAGAATTAAATATAAAATATAAAAGTTGATTGAGAAGTGGGTATTATTAGAGTTAAGTTTTTTAATTAAAGTGGCTAGAGAAGTTCCTTTGTTATTATTAGAATTATGGTTGTTAAAAGAAATGTGGTTTGATATTCTTTTCTTAATTAATGTTGAAGTAGCGCCGATATATGTATGTACTTTATTAAAAGCTCGAGGTCTGATATTAATATTAATTTGCTGATTTGTATTAGTTAAATAGTTTGAATTTTGTTCATTGTGTTCAACAAAGGGTGGGACAATGATTTTACAAGGACTATTTGGGGGAATACTGAGTGTTGTTAGTGTTAGGATGGCTGTTAGGAGAAATATTATTATTCTCATAATTATTATTATTATTATTATTATTATTATTATTATTATTATTATTATTATTATTATTATTATTGCTAGTTGTGTGATTGTAGATGGAGGGGCTGCTCGAATGGTATATTGGATTAATAACTATATTGCCATTGACGCTTCAGGATTAACGTTTTTGCACTAGAGATTCCGCCAGCGGTTTTTTTATCAACTGTTAGCTAGCATATTGCTTACTAGAGTGACAGGAGATTTCTATTTCCGGATGACTTGATCGAGTGCCTATCTATAGAATAAAAGTCGTAACGTTTCTATGTGTAAACAATATCTAATTTACATTTTTTTTTTGTTAAAAAAAATAAATAAATAAAAAATAAAAAAAAAATAAAAATTCTAGCTTTTTTTTTATAAAGTCCTAACTTTATCTACTCTAGAGAATAATTTCCGACATTTTTTTTTTTTTTTTTATCGTTAGTTGCCGGCATTTTGTTTGTTTTAAAACGTTCAGCTTTGTAGCAGAAGGGCTGGACGGATAATACGGAATACAGACAAAAAGACAGGAGAAATACAGACAAAATACATAATACACGAAAAGCAAATTTAAAACAATGTAACAAAACATTTAGGATTAGTTTAGAAAAAAATAAATAAATAAATAAAAATACTTAACGTTTTTGCACTAGAGATTCCGCCAGCGGTTTTTTTATCAACTGTTAGCTAGCATATTGCTACAGTAGAGTATAAGGCTTTCTTACATCTAGGGATCTCTACTGTGTATGGGTAGGATCTTGCTGCTTGTCGGGTTCGTTAGGGGTATTTTCGTCGAGGGGGGTACAAGTGCTTGTAGTTCGTTGGGGCATTCACCATTAATATACTTGTAGAACAGGCAGATGTTGAAGCTTAGATGTATGAAATATTGTTGTAATATTTTGCCTGGTTAATTTCTGTCCCATTTGAGGGTTCTTGATAATGTACAGAAACGTATCTGCAATTTAATTTGTGCCAACCTTTTCTTCTTTTCTGCAATCCCTCGATACTGACGTGGTGTTGCTTGTCTCAATCTTTTCTATAAACAACACTATTATGGCATGTATATATATATTTTTTTTTTTTAGAATTGTCTGATCTATTCCCTGCTCCTTTTGTTTCGTTTGACTTGTTGGTTTAGTAACATCTATAAATTCGCTGTTTTCGATGCATCGTTGTAATGAAGCTTGCTATTCCAGTAGCTTCTTTCGAAGAACCGAAAGCTTGTAGAACTCTTCCTGCTGTTTTTTTTTTTTACCTATAACCTTGTTTTTTTTTTCAATACAAAGGTCAATAAGCATCTCCTATCTTTTTGATAACCATCTTTCGTTCTTGTCAGTTCCTTACGTCAAGTGGCTTTACGTCTTGTCTGGAGCGATTTCCAGAAAAAGGCATAAAGATATAATATATAGATTTTCCACAAATCACGAGTTCCTATCTTTTATGATTCTATGCATTCCCTGATTATTTCAGCATGCTTTCTTTTGGCTGTCGCTATTTCACTCTTACAATGATTTCTAGCATCTACGAATTTTTTGCTTGTTTGTATTTGACTTATGGCATACGAGCCGATAGAATGATTGCAGTTTTTGTGCAATGGCAGCTGCACAATCTGTAGTGAACGATGGGAGTAAGTGGGGCTTGCTATAATGCTTCCGTATGGGAACATGTGCTTCAATGCCCGTTTTGCACCATTCAGTTGTCTCGTTGGCACACTGTTCAGCAGGAAAATAGAAGATATCGGTCCATGGAGCATCTTTGATGTGTTCTCTGATGGCTTCTCAGTCAGTTTTGTAGTACCTTGTTGCTTTGAGCAATGGCTACTCACCTTGAGGTTGGGATTTGAATGTGATGTCAACTGATACCACTAGGTGGTCTGCGTTTCCAAGTGGACTGTGGCCATTAGTCACACAATCCTCGGGTACTGTGGTGAGAAATAGGTCTAGAAGTGAAGCCTGAGGGGGGTTCATAATCTGGTAGGCTTTTTTTACACATGCATAACCATTTATCAAGGCCCAGAGACCACTCGAGGATAAGGGTTAAGAATGTAAAGTAGTCAATTGGACAATCGTTAATAATGGAAATTCGGTAAATTTGTTAACTTAAGTGGAACGGCTCATCAAGAACTTGTTTACGTTGGACTTGAAGACAACCATATTGTAGTCAGCTGGTTGGTTGGAAACGTTGCTATTTGTGTGAGGGAATGGCCCATAGAGAATCTATAAGTACAGAATCCAGCTGCATTTGTGTAATCTGAGAAACCAAACCAATTTTTATGGTGGACATTAAAGTTAAAAATCATGTATTTGGGCGTTACTATCCAAGGAGAGTGATGCATCTATACTATCAGAGATATGATCGATATGATTTGATTTGGGACTGTGCCTAGGGAAGATTAGCAAGATGTTGATTTACGTGACATTTAAACTTCTCAGATCAGTGCAGTCAGGGAAGCAAGTAGCAGGAAGGGAATTCCAAAGTCTAACAGTTCGAAGGAAGAAACTATTGGAGTAGAAAGCTTTCAGGCATTTAAGGACCTCAATAGTGAAGAGGTATGACTTTGTTGCTATGCAGGTTTTTCGCGGATATTCCCCTAACCTTATTCACATACACTGACATTTCATAATCCGAAATTATAATTTTGGTAGATTTATTTCATCTGTATCGTGATGGGTGAATTCAACTCTGTTTCCCTAAGCTATTTGTTTTAATGTAGATCTTATTTGAAAGGTCAACCTGGCTTTCCGAGAAGAAAAACAATCCAGGCACGTAAACAGAAAGGTGAGCCTCATATGGATTAGACAATAATATTTCGCTGGTTAACTTGCTCAGCTGGCTTATCTGTATATTTGTGTGATCACGTACCCTCCTCCTCGACAACAATCACCGACCTCAACGCTGTTTGCATGGTCTTCTTCACTTTCGAATTCTCTTCTGGCCATGTCGTCGTTTCTCACATTCGCAACTGCTGAGAAGGTAAGTACGGGTTCACATGTATAAAACATATATAAAATAACTCAAAACACAAACTTGAGAGAAACAAAAGACTTCTATACATTATGTATATATCGGTTGGACTCTGGATACATGTGTGACACCATCGTCAGAAACAACCCTCTTAGCACTAAAGCCCACATCTACATATCTACATCTTCTTGCCCTGTCTGCTGGGGTTGTAGAATATGCCGACTACACCTCTGTAAAAAGGTAAGACCCCTCCCCCAATGAGGCCACCTGTTGGTCATTGGTGGCGACTCGTAAGGTATCAAGACAGAATCCTGGTGGTTGGAGCGGTTATTGATCCGACAGCAGTGGCCAATGGCTTGCAAAGCACCACTTTGGCCCTTACTTGGTTTGATGGGCAGTCAGATGCAGCCCGATCTGATCAATCAAGTGATCCCAATATGCCCTTGCTCATATATAGTTATTTTCTTCCAACCGTATTATCTGATCAGCTCTTGTGGAACACTTCCCAACCATTTATATTATATGAGCTTATATAGAAGACGAGGGCTGGTGAACTAGAAGGTGACTAATATAGCTGGCTTTGTTT
The DNA here is from genome assembly GCF_053919585.1 of Euprymna scolopes. Taxonomy (NCBI): domain Eukaryota; kingdom Metazoa; phylum Mollusca; class Cephalopoda; order Sepiida; family Sepiolidae; genus Euprymna; species Euprymna scolopes. The sequence goes on along the minus strand of NC_136493.1, from coordinate 47,424,698 downwards.
TTTAGATAACTCATAATGTTTTGTTTTTTGTTTTTTTGTTTTTTTTTTTTTGCTTTTTGTTTTTTGTTTTAGTTTTGTTTTTACTCATATTCAGCCCTTACAAAGCAAAGCATGTCGCCACTTGGACGTAAGCGGCTACTATTTGGGGCCGTGTCTAGGAAAGATTAACAAGATATTTGTTTATGTTACATTTAAACTTATGCATATCAGTACAGCCAGGGAAGCAGGCAGAAGGAAGGGAATTCCAAAGTCTAGCTGCTCGAAGGAAGAAACTATTAGAATAGAAAGCTTTCTAGCATTTAGAGGCATCAACAATGAAGGGGTGAGATCTTATTGCTAAGCAGGTTTGTCGAGGATATGTAAGTCAAGGGGATACAAGTGAAACGAGTTCATCAGAACACATTCCATTAAAATATTTATAAAACAAGCACAGTGATGCAACATTAGGATGATGAGACAGGGGCTGGAGCTTAGTTGATAAAGTGGGATTTATTAGATTGACAACTTTTTTAGACGAAGAGGGAGAAACTTGATATGCCATAGAATCTAAATAACCAAATAAAAATTGTCTATAAAACATGTATTTATTGAAAAATTATAAGTTGTTAAATATATGAATATTTTAAATATATGAATTTCTAAATATATGAATTTGTTTTTTATGTAAATTTGTTTCTTATATAAATTTATTTTTTATATGAATTTGTTTTTTATATAAATTTATTTTTATATGAATTTGTTTTTTATATAAATTTGTTTTTTATATGAATTTGTTTTTTATATAAATTTGTTTTTATATAAATCTGTTTTTTATATGAATTTGTTTTTATATAAATTTTTTTATATAAATTTGTTTTTATATGAATTTGTTTTTTTATATAAATTTGTTTTTATATAAATTTGTTTTTTATATAAATTTGTTTTTTATATAAATTTGTTTTTATATAAATTTGTTTTTTATATAAATTTGTTTTTTATATAAATTTGTTTTTATATGAATTTGTTTTTATATAAATTTGTTTTTTATATAAATTCGTCTTTTTATATAAATTTTTTTTATATAAATTTGTTTTTTATATGAATTTGTTTTTATATGAATTTGTTTTATATATAATTTTTTTTTGTATAAATTTGTTTTTATATGAATTTGTTTTTATATAATTTTTTTATATAAATTTGTTTTTATATAAATTTGTTTTTTATATTAATTGTTTTTTATATGAATTTGTTTTTTATATAAATTTGTTTTTTATATAAATTTGTTTTTATATAAATTTGTTTTTTATATAAATTTGTTTTTATATAAATTCGTCTTTTTATATAAATTTGTTTTTATATAAATTTGTTTTTTATATGAATTTGTTTTTTATATGAATTTGTTTTTTATATAAATTTTTTTATATAAATTTGTTTTTATATGAATTTGTTTTTTATATAAATTTTTTTATATAAATTTGTTTTTTATATAAATTTGTTTTTTATATTAATTGTTTTTTTTATAAATTTGTTTTTTATATAAATTTGTTAAATGTGTTGATTTTTTAGATATATAAACTTGTTGAAATTATTTTTTGCTTTTGTTCAACTTTTATAAAATTCGAGTCAGCGTTAATTGATCCAATGGGTTGATATGCCGTAAAACAAAACACCCAAATAATCTACGTCTTCAGTTTATGCCATTTTGCAAGTATTTTCACCAATGTACGCCGATGAACTTACTGCATTTGGACCTCATAAACGTAATTACCAACTCCATTTGCAGCAAAATTGTACTCCTTCACTCTAGGTTGGAATAAAACATTCCATTCTAATTGTTTCCTTCCTCTGGAATTTATCTCCTGTGCCCTGTTACCCCGACTGTATCAGCATATAAACATTATCACGTAATCTAAATCAATATATTGATGCACAGCTCCCCACTGAGGAAGCTCCCTACAAAGCTGGCATTTATCATAGTAGTCCTTATGGCGGCAATATGCCTTGTTTGGAGTGGATAACGAAAAAAGTCAGCAAAGATTTTTCCTTGTTTTTAATATTTTAGCACCATTCAACTGTCAATTAGCTCTTGTACTCGAGTAGCTTTTTCTTATCGATAAGCAGTAACATTAGTAAAAAAAAAAATTTTAGATGCAAGAACTTGAAATTTGGTAGTAATAAAAATGCTGGTTATTGTAAGAGATTATTTCGGTATTACATAACTCAAAATAACTGCAGGCAAGACTTAAAGACAATGTGGCATCGACTCAACAGGCTCGGAGTCCGTGGCTGAATAGTGCAGCCACTTGGGAAGCACTATAAAAGCGTTCTCCAACAGGAGTGAGGAGACAAGAAACTAGTCGCGGTGAGGAGGAGCGAATACAGTTCGCAAAGGTCTGAAACAGAGCTCCCAGAGCCAGACATTACCCACATCAAAAATAATAAAGCCTTCTGATCCAGGTTAGGTTTGCACAATCACATCAGACGATCTGAGATAGAAAATTCCATTGCGTCCTGAGACAGACGGATGCCCCAATATAAAACTTAAAGAAAGTTGATATACTACAAAATAGATGAACCACATAACTATCTGTCAGCTATGAAAGAAAAATGGTTTGACGTTTCACACTGATTCAATCAATTTTATTCAATAACCGTGGTGAAAACCACGAAGGAAGAAATGGATGACATTCCAAAAAAAAAGACAAAAGAAAATATTTCAATATGAAAACACAATGAGAAAATGGACAAATATAGTTAAAAAGGGGAAGATATAATTGCTGCGTTGCCTCTCTGCTAGCGATAGTTAGAATGAGGAATTTAACGCTATCTGTCCTTTAATTCTATTTCCTTTTTGAGTCCTACAGTAAATTATTAAATTATTGAAACTATTCCAATAACTATCTATTTACGTTAAATAGACAATAAAAATGTATATAATAATAACAACAATTCCCTGCCTAACATACATACACCCAAATATATATATGTGTATGTGTGTGGGCGGGGTCGAAAATGCGGAAAAATGAAGAGTATATATAATAATAAAGAGCATATAATAATAAAAATTTATGTTCTACATTGGGATCCTTCTTCAGTAGGTAGAGATTACGTCAACTAGTGTGAATTTTGAGAGTGTTTCATAAAGCGCATATCAGGACAACCTGGCTGCAAACGAAAATAGACCCAATGCACCCAGGTTTCGGGATCAGCTCCCAAGACAAAACATGGTGGAAACAACTGTCGAATGGTTAGATGAACTGTCCAAACTTCGACCTCCTTCTTTAAGCCATGACAGAGGTCGTACTCAGTCATAAAGTTTTTGGCAACCCTCACGGATCGCCGAGCTCTATAAAAACTCAATGTTCACCACTCGAGAGGTTCTGAGTGAAATCTTGTCAGAGTTCAGTGTCTTTCGTCGCGCCTTTGCTGTACAAAAGAGTAGATGGGTCCTCACTTGGTTCGACGGCGTCTGTCTGATATATAGAAGAGTAGATGTGCTCTCACCTGGTTCGGCGGCGTGTCTCTACTGTATTAAAGAATGAATAGGTGCGCTACGTAGTTGGTGCACGTTCTTTGCTATAACGTTTCAAAACGAAATCACAACGGACGACAACAATTAATTTAAGTTAGATAAATATATATTTGGGGAACTTTAAAGAAAATTTACAGAAAGACAATTTCCAAGAAGAAAGAAAAAGGAAATAAAAAAATAATAGAGTATAACAATCGAAGCCATGTACAAAACACAATAAGCTTGACCCTGTGCCAGATTTTTGCTCATCAAGGTAAGAGGGGGGGGTTGGAAGACAGTCTTTTTTTTATTTAATGTCTCAGTGTTCAGCTGTGTTTAGTCTGCCTTGTATATTTGCTCGTAACTCAACCGATCGTATATAATTCTCCTTTTTGCTTCGTTCCCATTTTATTTTTTTTTATGCGTCGTTTTCTTTTAATGTTTTGTTTTCCTAAGTCCGTTTCCTTTTTTTCTTCCTCGTCTTCCTTGTTTGCGCAAAAAGCGCATGTGTCGTCCTGTTTAGCGCCGTCAGTCAAAACGGTCCCTTCTTCTTCTTCTTCTTCTTCTTCTTCTTCTTCTTCTTCTACGGTTACGAGATTCTGGTCCACTCTTCTCCCGCCGCCAATGGACTGCATTGACTGTGAACGCCAGTAAATATTCCAATATATACTGAAATGACTTAACAAATTTGATTGACTTCAGGTGTCATGTGTGACCTTGTGCTTGCGTGCGTTTACACAAACCGATATATATATATATATATATATATATATATATATATATATATATATATATATATATATATATATATATATATATATATATATAACGGGATAAACATTTCTGGTTCGGCTTTCTCTATTTGATTGAAATAGTACCTTCTGAAGTTGCCTACGTAGCGAATCACATCATTAAAAAGTTTCAAAAACGTTAATACGATGCTTCTATTTGCAAGTATTTGTGCTATGGTTAAATGTAAGTACCATTGTGATACGCTACTCACCTCAGAGGGAATATTGGTTTCTTAGCGTAATGCAACATTCTTTCCTAAAAAAAAAAATTATTAAGTTCACTGGGTTACCAGTATCGTAACTTATTAAACAAATAGAAAAAAAAAAACACTTATTTAAGTTATATCATTTCCTTAACTCTCGCAGTCGGTTCGTTAGCTCAGATGATAAGACATACGACATCACTGGTTACGGTTAGATGTGATTGGCAGCCAAGGTTTTGTATATTGGTTGCCAGGTTTGCCCAATGATGACAATATCCCATATATATATATATATATATATATATATATATATATATATATATATATATATATATATATATATATATATATGATTTTCAGAATGTGAGAGATTGTATATAATAAATTCCACAGCCAAACAACGTCGCAGCCCACAATTCGAATCCTGAGTTCGGATGTGTTTAACTGACGAGCCCAAATGAGGGCGAAACTCGAGTCTTGGACTTCCGGTTCTTTGACTGTCATGGCTCTTGTGGGCTGCGACGCTGTTTGGCTGTGGAATTTATTATATATATATATATATATATATATATATATATATAGAGAGAGAGAGAGAGAGAGAGAGAGAGAGAGAGAGAGAGAGATAGAGGGCGTGTGTGTAATAATTTTTTATTATTTTTAATTTTATTTTCAATTATTTATCAAATTAAATTTTCTATTCAATTATAAATTTATAACAACACAAATATTAAATGACTCGCAAGATTTTTTAACCATTTTTCTTCACAACGCAGAAAAACTAATTATGTTCGTCAAAAAGTTCGTTTATTGGTTATAGGAGGAAACAATTGTTTCGACCCGTAATAATATACATATAAGGTAACCTGTATATTTGAGCACTGGCGATTGCCCGTACTAAAAGTTCCCGTATAAAAGCACATATATAGTGAACCTTGTGTGTGTGTGAGTGTGTGTGTATATTAAAATAACATAGAAATAATCATACGCTTTTGAATTGTATTATTGTCTATTGCTTTCGGTGAGGTTGTATTTAACGTAATAATGCTTTATGATCAAGAGGAGCTAACCACTTTTCTGTTTTATGCGATGTGATCTCTTTTACCTCTGTTATATGAGTTCTCTTGTGGAGAAGCGAGAGCGGAACGATATTATGCCCGAAGACGAATTTGTATGTTCTGTCTAACGTTCTAACAGTCACAATTCTTTTTTAAACTGAACATCTGGTTGTCAATTAAACTTCCGTCACATATCCGAGTACCGCTCTCCAGAAAAAGAAAGCGCTTTTATATTAATACAAGCAGATGTACCCGGCGTTACCCGGATGCTGAATTAAACAGTTACATCTGTATACATAATTAGTTGATTCTTGGAACAGTTTAATAATAAACAGAAATACCTTAGATATTATATGTAACGTAAAATTCCTTTAAAAAAAATTAAGTAAAAGAAAAACGGGAAGAAACGTAGACATGTAACTGCAAGTGTTATGTTTTTTTCTAAGCAGTTCACTTCTTGTTAGTAAAAATAAATACTCGAGCTGAGATTGAAACCAAAACCTAAAGACAGTGAATCAAGTAGGATACCAATTATACCAACCTGCCACGATCTTTAAAAAGTATTTTCAAACTCGGTGAAAAGGTTGACAAACAGATAAAAATCCGATGACTCCCCTCAGCAGCCCTTTTTTTTTTTTTTTTTTTGGATGAAAACCGATTAAAATTTTTCCACGTGTCTGAATCTTCTATATACCAAATGTCAAGTTTGTAGATCAAAAATTCATTGAGTATATAGGTTGAGAAGTGTCCTCACACACACACACACACACACACACATTCTCATTTTTATAGATATACTAGCAAGCCGCCCGGCGTTACCCGATCTTTAAATACGCATAAATATTATATTTTCATTTATACAGAAACTGAGATCTGTGCATACGAGTATTATATTTTTTCTAAACAGCTCACTTCTTGTAAGTAAAACAAAATACTCGAGTTGAGATCGAAACCAAAACCTGAAGACAATGTATCAAGTACGATTACCATTCGGCCAGCAGGACACGATCTTTAAATAAATGTTTTCAAACCCACTTATACTTAACATAAGGAATCTTTAATGTGAACCATTCACGCATGCGCATTCGTGAAACAGTTAGCAGATAAAAAATCCTACGACTCCTATGTATCAATTTTGCAATTTTGACTCCTTAGAAGCCCTTTTCCCGGGTGAAGCCCAATTAAAATGGTTTCAACGTGTCAGAATAATCTATATACCAAATTCCAAATCTGTAGATTAAAAATTGGTTGAGTATATATATATAGGTTGAGAAGTGTCCTCAGATACACACACACATTCTCATTTTTATAGATATAGATTGTGAGGTCTTCATTCACACCGGACACACCAGAAAGATAAAAATGAATAAACGTTTTATCCATTTATTTTTAGTTTGCTTAACAGTTTCACATCTTTTTTTAAGCGAAAGGCGCTCTTCATTTTATCCAATACTGATCTTAAGTCTGAATTGGCAATTTTACTTTCTCCATAATCATACACACAAAAAGAAATGTTTTACATTTATTTCGTTGGATCTGCTTTCGCGCCGGACAACCATAAGCATGAAAAAACTCAATAGGACAATATTATAACCAAACATTTATTGAGTTATACTTTCTCGGGCAACGCCAGATGACAAGTAGCTAGTTATGTAATAAAAAGTTTGACTGAACCGGCGCACGAACGTAAGCGTCAATATTATGTTTGTGTTATATATGTGTATAATATTATGTATGTATCATTTTGGGATAGGTATTCTAAGCAAGATGGCGAATAAAAGTATCTGAAGACAAATATATACTGGAAGTTTAAAGCGAGATATTAATGTATTTTTACTGAAAAGCGTTGTGCGGCTGCGAATGAATGCATTGTTTTGTAATTTTATTCAATGAAGTGACCTTTCTGTTTGTTTTGACTGGAGGTGTCGGCTTATTATAACTATTAATGCCTTTCAAAAGATTCTGTCCAAAGACGATTATGTATGTGTATGTGTATGTATGTAGCACATGAATGACAGAAAGTAGTGGAAGAAATAAGAATACTCGAAGCTACAAGGAGGCAAGCACAGAACATGATATAAATTACATCTATCAGTCTTAGTTCGGTATAACTTGAGTTTGTGTGACGCAGCTATTTTTTTTACCCGGATCCAAAGTCATCATTTTAATTGCGCCTGTCTCGTTCGTTGTTGTGTGTCTCGTTCGGCTCTCGCTTCTCCACGAGAGAACACACATAACAGAGATAAAAGGAATGAGGTAACACCGCATGAAACAGAAAATGGATTATCTCCTCTTGACCATTTTTCTATCGTCCTAAAATAGTTCGATGCTGATTTCAATTAGTGGTCTAGATCGCATATATGCTGAAATCATGTATTCTTTGTTCATATTTTACAGTAATTTATGGATCAGTGTATACATTATTTAGTGTTATGGTCGTACTCATTAACTTTTTTTCTCAACTACTCTCCTTAGATAATAATCCAATGAATGGATATCTGAAAGCCAAATTGTTATAGGTGATGTAATCATAACAAGTTTCCGCCATCCATTCTTGTGATATATTTTTTTCCTATGTTTCAATAAATTTAAAATGCTTTTTTTTTTTCGAAGAACACATATACGTCTCGGATGAGTTGTTTGGTGAACTTGTGCTATTCAACGAAACACGTCTAAGACGTACTACATAAGCATGTGAATAAAATATGAATGTGAAAGAAATACATTTTTGGGGTTTTAGAGAGATAACTAACGATATATATATATATATATATATATATATATATATATATATATATATATATATATATGATGGACTCCCCGTCGATTTTGACGTATAAGCTTCTGCCACAACAACTAAGTTACTCAGAAATCCACGCAGATAAGTTGCTTATAGTAGTACAGGTTTTGTGTAGAACCAACCACACTTTTTGGTATTACTGCTAATCTTTGTCGGTGCAGATGACTGCCACAAGACAAAGTATACAGTAGACCACATGTTTTTACATCAGAGTTACCTTCTCCTAGGTGCATCTCTTAACGACAACTGGAGGTGCATCTCTCCCAGTGAATTAATGCGTCCCCAAATACCAACCTTGAAATTTCTACGACTCGGTGTGGTACATACAGCGCCTAACCTTCCCAAATGATCACCATCTGATACTGGCTAGGGTCAACGTTGTTTAACGTCGATGATCTAGCGAGAATCGGTGTGTTAACGTGATTGTGCCATACACACACACACACACACACACACACATATATATATATATATATATATATATATATATATATATAACGCATTACAATTTTAATATGCACATGCAAAAAAATTAAGCTAGAAAAAAATGTGAGGAAAAAGAGAATATGTACAAGATAAATGAATACTAAATGCATTTCAATTTACTGGAAAGTGTTGATACTCTGAGGAAGCCTCCTCGTGGAAACGATGATACTTTTGTGTATCATGAAAATTTATGTTCTTGGGATAGACAGAAACTTATTTTAGAATATATAGAAGGTTTTACATTATGTTAAGAGTCGTCCACTACAGCATAAACCTTTGTGTTAACGAAAAAACATTTACAGAACATCCCCCCCCTTTGTGTTTAATTTTACTTCATTTGAAATCAAGGTAGAGTCTTAACACTTGATCTCTGTATGAAATACATAAATAAGTTTTGTCTATATGAAATACATAAATATATTCGAATATTCCATTAAAGTTCTCCCTTACCTCTCAGACACTGAGTTAGTAAAGAAGTTGAGAACATAATTTTCCTCTTTTCTAAAATTTTGAGATGAGGATTGGTTATTCGTATTATTTGGATTCTTCGAACTACTGTTCTCATCTTGAGTGTGATTTTCACAACGTATATACTGATTGTCCGCAAGATCCCGTGGCGCAGTGGTTAGATTACTTGAAAAAAATCAATTGTAAAAAATGATATTCTCCTGAAGGTTGGAGGTTCAATCCTCAGTGTGGACGACCGAAAAATACAATTGCGAATTACTTAGGACCTCTATCCAGTCATGGCTGACGGAACAAGAGCACCCGTGAAGTAAACAAAGTGTTCCGCTCGGAATTCTGTCCAAATTCCCGAGTTTGACAGAAGCATTTCCGAGTTCGACAAGATACACTTGAAGAAGGTCGGAGGTTATATCGACCGAAACATTATTAAAATCACACTCAAGATGAGAACAGTAGTCCGATTAATCCAAAAAATACGAATAATTGTCCTCTCTCCAATTGACCGTTATTATAGTATACTTTCTTGTGGTTTTACTGGATTCGAGTACAAGAATCTATCTAGTCTGGTGGAGTACCCAGCTTCATGTTGTTACTTGAGGTAACATCACTTGGAGACGGTACATCAATCCTTGATTAATCCAGTGTGGTTTAGCCATACCGAGGAGACTTTATTTGGTCCACGAATACTATGTGATTTTGAATATTTAGTCAGGGCTTACTTGTAGAGAAAAATATCCTCGTGCCAGGTTGTCCTGACAAACCCCTGTACAGAGAGACCTTAGACAATTGAGGACAGTGTCTAGTAGGCATTCAAGTTCTCTCCAGTAGACATTCAAGCTTCAAAATATATATGCATGTGTGCGTGCGTGCGTGCGTGCGTGCAATAAAAATATGCTTGATATGTTCATATGTCCTTTTAATATAGCTCAAATATACTTATAATAATGTATGCACCCTTTTAGCTTGATTTTCGCAACGGATAAGAGCTTATATATTTCCCCTTTTTAAATTGTTTTCTAATCGTTTAAAAAAACATTTATTGAATTATCTTATCGCCATTTTTAATTGTTAGCGGTTTCAAGATGGATACGATGTTATCTATTGCAAATTTTATGTCACCGTCTTGACCGCTTGCTGCTTATAATCTTACGTATTACTTACTAATAGGTCAGACAAAAGTCACCCAAACACGTAATCATGCACACTATGGATTACTCATTCTATGTTATTCTATTTTCATATTATTCATATTTTCGTTAGCATAGGGACAAAGCATTGTTTCAAATGATAAACAATCGTATTCTATTTAGAGGATTCAACTGAGTGGTCTTCTAAGGATGCGGTTTGTTCCCTTAAGTATGATTGTAAGACCATATGCGGTTCATAGACAACCGCTGAGCCCAACGTTTGTATGTCATAGTTTTCTGCTCCTACATCTACTTGTTCTTGTTCTGGCCGTGTCGGCCTGGCGATCACCGAGAGTGCGAACACTGGTATAAAAGACGAAAGCATTGTAGACTCGCAAAAAATAACGCAAACTCGAATTCATCGTCTATAAATCAGTTATGCCTTCTTTGTCGATTTGCTGATTAGTTCATCTCCACATCCTGCTAAAATTCTCCCAATCTGCTCTGAGGCACAAACGGTCGCAAACTTCTCAATTGCTGCAAACTGAAAAACTCTCGTAAACTAAGGCCAACCTTCTAAATCTATCAACTTCAGAATCGGAAATACTATGTCCGGTCTTTTGTCTTAGTCACCGCCACCTCTGATTACTAGAAATTGACTACTTCCTCTCTCTCTCTCTCTCTCTCTCTCTCTCTCTCTCTCTCTCTCTCTCTCTCCCTTTCTCTCTCTTTCTCCCTCTCCTCCTTCTAACTCTCTCTCTCTCTTTCTCTCCCTTTCTCTCTCTTTCTCCCTCTCCTCCTTCTAACTCTCTCTCTCTCCCTTTCTCTCTCTTTCTCCCTCTCCTCCTTCTCCCTCTCCTCCTTCTAACTCTCTCTCTCTCTCTCTCTCTCTCTCTCTCTCTCTCTCTCTCTCTCTCTCTCTCTCTCTCTCTCTCTCTAACAACCAATTCAAGTGGATATTTCACCCTACATCTGATTATTCATCCCACTACTTTTTGGTGAATCATTTCCTACTATTGTCCTGGGTTATGGCTTTTTTTATTTTCCATTTTTATGAATGACTTTTTATCACTCTCGAGAGTTCTGGCTCGAGGCGAGGATTAATTCGATTTCTTTCGTATCTGGTTTCCTGGAAATATTAGGTTGGTGCAAAAATTATGTCGTTTTTTGTCGTTCAACTTCAAAAGATCATAACTCATTTCATAATAAACGTTATTAATCAAAATAACAACCACTAGAATCGATACATTTTTGCCAATGAGAAACAAGTCTATTTATCCCATTAGCATAGAAATCTGGAGTTCTGGAAGCGATGAAGTCATTGAAGGTCGATTCGGCATCATCTCGGTTTTTGAAGCATTTTTCATGCAGGAAGTTGTCGAGATGCTTGAAAAAGTGATAATCGGTGGGCGAGAGGTCCGGTGAATATGGCAAATGAGACAGAGTCTCGTAGCCCAAATTGTTCAGCTTCTGTAGGGTCAGTTCTTCGGGCTCATTTCGTCAATTTGTCGGCAGTACTTCTCCGCCGTAATCGTTTCGCCCGGATTCAAGAAGCTGTGATGGATGAGACTGGCCGCAGACCACCAAACAGTCACCATAGCCTTTTTTGGGTGCAATTTCGCCTTCGTAAAGTGTTGTGGAGCTTTTCCGGTATTTAACCATTGTGCCAAACGTTGCCGGTTATCGTAGAGGATCTACTTCTCATCACATGTTACAATTCGCTTGAGAAATGGATCGTTTTTGTTGCGCAGAAGGAGCGTAGAAGACGCCTCAAAACGACGATTATTTATTATTATTATTATTATTATTATTATTATTGTTCAATTCATGCGGCACCCTTTTATCCAACTTTTTTGACTTCCGTATTTGCTTTAAATGACGAACAACTGTTGAGTGGTCGACCTCAAGTTCAACAACAACTTCTCCTGTAGTTTTGCGAGGATCGGCTTCAATTAAGACTTTCAAATGTTCGTTATCAACCTCAGTCGGCCGGCTGCGGCCATCTTCATCTTCGAAGCTCTCGTTACCATTGCAAAATTTCTTGAACCACCGTTGTTCCACACGTTCGTTAGTGGTTCGTGGGCCAAGCGAAGTGCATCATCATATCAAGAAAATCGTGCGGATTTGAATTTTGTCCATGCTGTCGAAAAGTCTGCAAAAAAAATGAATGAAGAAATTGAAAACGGTAACTAATAACACGATTCGTGAGAGCGAAAAACGCGCTTCAAAATGATATCTAGCATGGCTATATATATATATATATATATATATATATATATATATATATATATATATATATATATATATATCAATGAATTAATTCAGAAATCATATATAAAGGTAACATATGTGAGAAAACGATATTGTTTTTGAACCAACCTAATGTTTTCTAGATACTTTTTAAAATTCTTCACAAGACCTTTTGGCTACCTGAGTTTATAACTGGGCTAATGTTGATGTTTTTTGAGGTTCCAATTTCTTTTCATATCACATATTGTGTTTTGTCACCTTTCCCCTCTCCGCTCTGTTCAGGTCACTATCATTTGAAGCACTCACCTCAATCAGAGTTGCCACTCTTTCAACCTTATTTAATACTAGCAGGGTTAATACTCGATATTGGCCGGGCAAATTTGTAACTTAATCTCTCTCTCTCTCTCTCTCTCTCTCTCTCTCTCTCTCTCTCTCTCTCTCTCTCTCTCTCTCTCTCTCTCTCTCTCTCTCTCTCTCTCTCTCTCTCTCTAGACATGCATAGATATAACTCAAGTCAGCGTAAGGGAAATAACTCAGTGAAAAATTCACAGTTACTTCCCTTTACATTAAATTATCCGTGTACAATTTGTAACATTAAATGATATAAATGCTCTTTCACACCTTCCCCCACCCCAAAAAGATAATGTATTTTTTTTTTTTCTAAATTTTAGATATATTATAAATCCGGAGAAACGTTGATCAAGACAATATAAACTTGGTGGGTCTTTGGTTAGTACTTTTGGACTTTTAGCTGAACATACACACAGAATTTGAATACCTTTTAGACACTGTCCTCAGGTGTCTAAGGTTTCTCTGCACAGAAGTTTTTAAGCTCAACCTGGCCTGAGGATACTTCCCTCTACAAGTAATCTCTGACTAAATATTCAAAATTCGAAGCATAAATAAAATCTCTTCATTGTGATTATCCTACATTGGCTTATACGAGGATTGATTTGTTTTCTCTAAGTGTTGTTGCCTACTGCAACAAAACTAAGCTGAATACTACAAATTGGAATTCTTGACCTGGAATCCATTAAATAAGATCAAGAGACCAAAGAAGTATGTATTAGATTGGTGCAAAAAAAAAACGTTTTTGACGTTCAACTATATATATAAAAACGACATTATTTTTCCACCAATTTAATACTATAACGTAGTCAATAAATGAAAAGCAAATTTATATTTCTAACTTCTTTACTAACTAAATATTTGAGAGATAAAATAGAATAATCTAATATATAAAAGGCACTCCGTCTGTCTGTCTGTTTGTCTGTCTGTCTCTATATTTTCAAACTCTATCTCTTCCGAAATACTTAGAAGTTTTATGGGCCGTTCTTTTATGGGTCTTTAGCCGGTTAAAATAGTTTTTAAGGAGTCAACATTAAAAAAATCGTTATACATTTTGTACATTCATCTTAGTTTATTTTTAATCAGTTCATATGCGTGTCACGTTGGTACAATGGTAACGTCGCCAGTTTTTACTGCAACAGTTTGCTTTAGGTTTCGATTATAGCTGGTGGTACGCAAATACTTTTTTTTTACTTTTGAAATCACGACTCTATAATAATTAGGTCTATGACAAAATATTTTTTTTTTCATTATTTTGACTCTCGAGTATATATCAGTTAATATCTTATGTTTTTAGATAGAATGGTGTGGTTCTCCATTGATTAATTGTGTCTAACTGTGTCGGATATATACTTGAGAGTCAAAACAACGATAAGAATATTCTCTTGACATGGCCCCAATAATAATATATACTAAATCTGGACAAATTAAAATAGCATACTTACGCATATTTTACGACCGGGCAAAGCCGGGCGTCCTCCCCACCCTGCTAGTCAGGGAATATTTAAATATCTATGCATTTCAAATAGAGATCAATTGTTAGCCCCAGAATGGGGGCCCTTAA
>NC_136493.1:47272619-47405119 GCF_053919585.1 Euprymna scolopes | reverse complement strand
ACATACAAACACACACACACACACACTAACAGACAGGAGAGATTTATATAATACTAGCTTGGGTGCCGGGCGTTGCCCGGGTGTTTGTAGGTGTAAAAAGAAAGTGGTAGTAGGCAGGCAACGCAAAGGCAGAAAAGAAAGTGGAAGAAAACATGACATCTTACCGTCACGCCATGACGTGAGCGGAAGTGTAAAGTGTTCAAATTTAGCGATGTCAACCATTACGCCATAGCGTGAATGAGAAATCTGGCTGTAGGCCAGTTAAACTACCAACTCCCCCTAAAAAGGGGAACTCTGACAGTCTCCAAATGAATAGCAATTGTCTAATAGGAAGGGTTTCCCCCACATTGATTAAACCTAATCGCCTTCAAGACGACCCGGCCTGGAAGGCCAGGCAGATGTGTTTGCTTCAATCAGTTTCACGTTTAACACCAGTCAATAGATTCGAGCCCGGGACAGAAGTGGAATATATTGCTATCGAAACTTGATGACAAAAAAAAGACAAACGAACGCTGGAAACAAGGCGATTTTTTTTTTTTTTTTTAATCAAAATAACGATAGAGACGATGTCCGTCTGCAAGGTGGAGATATTACAATCTAGGAAGTATGAAGAAACTTCTCCATAAATGTAATCGGTGCGAGAAGGCTGAGGAAAAAAGCCTTTTGTGGACATATACAAATGTGCGCACCCATTTTGCCTTTTATATAATAGACTAGCTTGGGTGCCCAGCGATGCCTGGTTGTTTGGAGGTGTGGTTGAGCAAAAACAATGTTGTAGTAGGCAGGCAGGCTCGAATTTGAAGGAGGAAAAGAAAGTGGAGGTGTGTATAAGGGTGTTGGTTGAGCAAAAAAAAAAAGGAAAAAGAGGTAAAAAAACAAAAAAAAAACGGCCTTATCGATGCACCTACCACGGTTGTGACGTTCCGGGCGGTCGAAATAATGCCTTTTATGCGACGTTGTTCATGCGAGGTTTGAATGATTTGCAAAAAATGTCAGCAAAAAAACGACCTTCCTTGTAGAAAACTGCCCAGTTGAGAATGAAGGAATTAATGTTTTTGGACATTTTTTTTATATTTAGGATAAATTTGTCGCCTCTGTGAAAAGTTTTAGGCCAACATACAAACATACATGATGATGATTGCAACGTCTTGTCAGACGAGTGCCACTCCCTCAGACATTTAAACTCCATGAGCCCAAATGTCTGAGGGAGTATCTATACAAATATGATGTTACAGAGTCTTAGCTTTGTACGACAGCTAAGTCTCTCTCTCTATTCAAAATGTTGAGATCCAGCAACAAGCAAGAGGAAGATAGCCAGCAACAAATTAAACTGCAGACCAGCTTAATGCGGGTACTGGTCTTCCGCTTTATGGTTTTTTTAAATCAGAGATTTGCTTCTCCTAGAAAGGTTGTCTTCACCACGGCTTACGGGAGCCCTCTCCACCCCAATACACATATACACACACACAAAGATACACGGTGCTAGTTGGCCGTTGACACAGAAAAAGAGTTCATTCGCCCTTACATACAAACATACATACATACATTTAAACAGACAGGTGAGATTTACATAATAGACTAACGGGAGTACCCGGCGTTGCCTGGGTGTTTGTTTGGGGGGAAAAAAGTGTTAGTAAGCAGATAGGTAGAACCCAAGACATGAAGGCAGAAAAGAAAAGCTGGGAGTTTAGTGTTGCACCATAACGCGACAGGAAGTGAAAAGCGTTCAAATTTAGCGATGTCAACTATAACGCCATAGTGGATAAAAATCACGTACTCAACTCTGGCTGTAAGCCAGTTAAGCTTTCAGCTTTCTCTGCCGTATTTGTGTCCCCACATTGTTGGGGAAAACCAGCTCTCTCCAAAAAGGGAGCACTCTAGCAGTGTCCAAATGAATAGCAATTGTCTGATATGAAGTGTTTCCCTCACTTTGAGACATTAAATCCTTTATTCAGCCTTCTTCCACCATAATACCGCATTCACCCTTTTGTATGGGAGACGTCCTACTAAGCTTTGTGGACGTCCTGGCCAGGAAGACAGGAGAATGCCTTCATTTCGATTAGTTTCGCTTTTACACAAAAAAGACAAGCAAACACTGGAGAAGATGGGATGGTGGGAATTTTTTAAAAGTCGATCACAATAAAAATAGAGACAACGTCCGTTCCAAATGGGAGATATTACAATCTAGGAAGTATAAAGAAAGATCTCCGAAATAGTATCGTTGTTGAGAAGCCCCGCAAAAAAGCCTTTCTTGGACATACAAAAAACGCTCATGGCCGTTTTGCTTTTTATATATATAGATAGTATAATCAAATCTAATCTAACCTAATATGATATAATCTATCTATCTATCTATCTTCTATACTCCTATAAATCCGTGTTTCTTTTGTGTGTATTGATATTCATAGTAAAAACCCTCTTCTCTATTTATTTAAAAAGAAAATATAATTTTCTTATATATGGGTTGTGGAATCGCTAGCAAAAGATCTAGCTAATTTGCATATTCTTTTAAACCTTCATTTTAATTAATCCCCTATTAGTTTTTTCGGTTTTCTTATGGGATGATCATCTAGAGTTAACTATTACGTGTAATTATATTCATGCAGATATTCTACATGATTTATACTTGCATAATATTTACGTAAAATCTTTACAGTAAACAAAAAATCGTTTCCATATATATTCATGTATACGTATATATTTTTGTTTAATTTATTAGTCTATCTATCTATCTATCTATATATCTATAAAAGTGAACGTGTCTGTATGTCTGCCTGTGTGTCTGTCTGTGTACATTTCCCTACGCAATAACTGTCAATTTTTAGTCTACAGACTCGAAATTTGATATACAGTGTACTGAGATTTGGCTGTTAAGGGGTCAAAGTTCAACGATTTGACCTTTGAGAACTCTACCAAACTCCTCCGATAATTTGGGATCTAAACACTTGAAATTTTAGATATAGGTTCCTTGTACAAAGATCTAAATAACTTGATTTTAGCCCAAAACAATCAATGTCAAGGGGTCAAAAAAGGGGTCAAAGTTAAAAAAAATTGACCTCTGCGGTCTCTTCCAAATTACTCAGACAATTTCTGGTCTAAACATTTTAAATTTTACATAAAGGGTATTCAGAAATATG
This sequence comes from Euprymna scolopes, assembly GCF_053919585.1. NCBI lineage: Eukaryota > Metazoa > Mollusca > Cephalopoda > Sepiida > Sepiolidae > Euprymna > Euprymna scolopes. Next base: position 47,401,982 of record NC_136493.1, on the reverse strand, counting down.
GCAAGCTTTTTCATCGGTTTGGGTCGAAAATTTTTAGTTACCAATATATAAATGTATGTATATATGTTTGTATGTCTGCCTAAAAACTTTCAACAAAGGCAACGGATTTTACCAAAATCAGTATCGTTTTAAAGTTCGACCTTTCATAAAACAAATATCGAAAAATTGGCTAAAACATTAATATCTTCACCTTCAGCTAGACACTTTTCTAAAGGGGGGGGGCACTTTTTTTCGCCGATATTTTTTAAAGTTATCTTCTCCTTTAGATTATCTAGCCTTAATTTTAAAAAATGTCGCTTCCGGTTTGGCAGTGGTCATAACAGCATAGATGTTAGGTTTTTACCCTGTTCTTTTCCTCCTTCGCGGTACGGGTTCGAGCCTTCCTACTACCACTTTTTTTTTTTTTTTGCTTATTTTTTTGTTCAACAGACACATCCAAACACCCGGGCTGAAATGCTAGTATATCTATAAAAGTGAACATGTCTGTGTGTCTGTCTGTGTACATTTCCCTATGCAATAACTGTTAATTTAAAGTCTACAGACTCGAAATTTGATATATAGAGTACTGAGATTTGGGAAAATCTATGTGATCTGTTTTGGGCCAGAAATTTGGCTGTTAAGGGATCAAAGTTCAACGTTTGACCTTTGAGAACTCTACCAAACTCCTCCGACAATTTGGGGTCTAAACACTTGAACTTTTAGATATAGGTTCCTTGGACATGGATCTAACTTAATAACTTGATTTGAGCCCAAAACAATAAATGTTAAGGGGTCAAAATAGGGGTCAAAGTTAAAAAAATTGAAACAACAACTAATGAAGATGGGGATAATAGTCTGCAATATATAAACAGTCCCTGAAGTTCTGAATTCAAGATATCCTAGGTCACTGTTGATTTCATTCTGCCCTTTTAAACCTTTCAGCCGTCGATTTTATAAACATCTGTCAAACTTAGCTGGGATCAAATGTGATTGACGACACACTTTTTGTCATGAAGCTGTCAACTTTAGTTGAGAAAGGGGTTGCTGCCTTCACCGTGTTCTACAGAGTGGAATGATAAATTTATCACTTCAAAGAAAACAACACAGTTTATTTTAAAATTTGTTGAAAAAAATCAATTCAGGTAACATGGTTATGTAGTAGCGTTTAAGGTTGAAGGCGGCTACATTGACCCTGGATGTGACAGCATGACTCAGCACTGGACCACAAGTCCAAAGAGGCCCAGGCTTGTGTTCAGAAGGAGTGCTACAACTTTGTACCCTTCTCTCACTGCCCCCCCCTCACTCCTACGAATTTAACCCACTGGACTACTTCAGTCGATCATACAGAGACCATCACCAACATAACCTCCCACACAACCCAAGCCAGCCTGATCACTGCCATCTGCCAAGTATTCATCAAGTTCCCGCCAGTACTTGTGGAAAAGGCATGCTCCACGTTCCGGACCCCACATCGAGGCAGTGATTGAGGCTGAAGGCAGTTACATTGAAGAGATGTCGGCTCTACTACATAATCAAGCTACCTGAATTGATTTTTTCAATAAAAATTTGAAAATAAAAGGTGTAGTGTTGTTTTCTTTGGAGCAACAAATTTATCGTTTCACTCTGTCCAAGGTTGTTACTGAAGTAGAAGAAACAATTAATATGATGGTTGAATGAAAAAAAAGTTTTGTTGTAATGCAGAAAACAGCGATGGATAGACAGATTTAAGTAAGAGATTACTAATTTCCAATGCAAATAGTAGTGAATGTAGTGTACACTGTATATAGTCCTTTGCAATAGTAAGGAACAACTAAATGCTATAGTTGAATGAAGGAAAATGTTTATTGCAATAGTGAGGATAAAGAATAAATAGAGATTAGTAAGACATTACTAATCTCTGAAACAAGATAGCAGTGAATACAGTGTTCATTATATGTAGTTCTTTGTATTAGTAAGTTACCATAGAAAAAGAAGGTTGCAGGATTACATTATTACAATAAGATTTTTTTTAAGTTGCAAATCTCAAGACATATTTTCACCCCAATTTGAACTCAAAAAGACAGGATTATCAGTGCCTAAATCTAAACACAAATTCCATGAACAAAGATTATTTCCTAGTACTGTCTACCTGTGGAACTCTGTTCCACTAGCCTGCTTTCCAGCTGACTACAACATGATAGTCTTTAAGTCCAATGTGAATACATTCTTGTTATCCTGTCCTCTAGTCCAATGCAGTCCAATTCCCACTAAAGATGATTATTGAGCTGTTGAAATATTGACCAACTTACACTCATTAATCCTTATACTTGAGGGGCTTTTGGGCCTTGATAAGTGGTGATACTCTTGTAAAAAAAAAAAAAAAAAACTTGCTGTGTTTCTATATCATAGTAGTATTTAGATGCAGGTGTGCCAGTAACTGTTATTGCTTAAAACGGAATTTTCCACATAAGGCTAAAGTAAGAGGAAAGTGAAAAATTCCATGAAAATTTGAAAACTTCATTCAGTTAAAGTTAAAATTAGTGTCAAGTGTCAGGATATTAGATGATAGACAAGAACTCGTCAGAGATACGTAGCAAATAGGATGAGAAATTTTTTCTTGTTTTTCTCTGAGCTATGTGCAATAGAGTGGTTGTGTTCGGGACAGCTGCTCCCTCTCCCTATAGTGAATGGGTTGGGGATATTATTATATTGTATGCGAGCAAATAAAAGTTTTTAAAAAAATAAAATAATAAAATAATGGAAGCAAATCATGTGCTGTCATGATTTTTTTTCATTTTTACCAGGATTTGACGTCTCCTGGGGACTTTTGGGGCTATATGGGGGAGGGGGGGGTGATGCTGAACTTAGCCATTTTTTTTATGCCTCATTAACTGTGCACTTACGGGTGACCATGCATATTTCACTTGTTTTATGTGAAAATCACTGCAGAGAAGGTAACATGCTTTTTTTATATGGTATTTTAAATTATGTTTCTGAATTTTTGGAGATGAGGATTCATTATTAGGTTGGTGCAAAAATAATGTCGTTTTTGACACACACACACACACACACACAAACATATATATATATCTGATAAAAAATAGCATTCATCCCTGTCTTTCTGCACTACGCAATAACTACGACTTGGAATTTTATTAAATTTTGCACAAACATTAAACATGATATAAGTAAAAAGTAACAGAACGGATTTTCCAGGAAAACTCTGGTTGCCCTCTCAGGGGTGCCTTTTGGGTTAAATGGCTAAAATTGACACTTTTGTGCTTATTAAAAAAAATTGATGCCTTAGATTTTTATAAAAAATTTCTGAAAAATTGTAACTAACTGATTTCTATATAATTTTGTTTGTCTATACTTCGGGATAACTCTTGGGTGTGACCCAGGGGCTCTTTTAGCGCTAATAAAAACACTTCATTTTTGGAACTATTTTACCATATTTGTCGAAAATTTTCTGTGTATGTTCATTTAGCAGTTCTGCATGGTGCTGAACTCAAATTTAAATATGTTAAGGCCTTGGGGACTTTTGGGGCTTCATTTCCCCAAGGCCTTAACATATTTAAATAGTGGGGCGGGGGGGCAAATGATGAACTTAGTCATTTCTTTTTTTGCATGGTGCAGAACTCAAATTTACATATGTTAAAGCCTTGGGGACTTTTGGGGCTAAATGGAGGGGGGGGGGGATGATGAACTTAGTCATTTCTTCTTTTGCATGTGCAGAACTCAAATTTACATATGTTAAGGCCTAAAATGAACCGTTTGTTCATTTTCACCAGGATTTAATGTCCCCTGCAGACTTTTGGGTCTATATGGGGAAAGGGGGGAGCAAGTGCTGAACTTAGTCATTTTTTTAATGCCTCGTTCACTGTGCACTTACGGGAGACCATGCATGATTCACTTGTTTTATGTGAAAATCACTCCAGACAAGGCATGAAGCCACTTTATGTAAGTAACTAAAAAGAATGAAAGATGATTATCGCAAAAACAGAAGGTGCCTACTAGCCTTAAGACCAAGGCTATATGTAAGAGGAAAACAGTCAGTAGGAAGAGTTCTTGAATTGAAACAAAGCTACTGGAATAGGAAGCTGTATTACAATGAGATAGCAAAACAGGGAATTGATGAAGACCGCTAGACCAACGAGTCAAACATGCTAGAACAAAGGAAGCAGGCACAATGCCTAACAAACTGAACACATCTCTTGCAAATTGAAGTTGATACTCTCGGTTAGTCTCCATATATCATTTCTAAAGTTGGGTGATTTTGCCATGAACGATTAAGTACTCTGCTCAAAAGACGTGTGTAACATCTATCCAAGCGACACTGCTGTTTTGCTGAAAGAGTTCTAGATCCATAGAGTAAGACTGGCGCAATAAGCATGCGGAAAACTTGGATTTTGAATTTGCAATACAGACACAAATGAAGCAGAACAGTTGCCTGAAAAATTTTTTTAAACTTCACAAACTTGTTTTGGCTGATCATTAATTGAAGTTGTGTAAGATTTAAAAAAGAAAAAAGAAGGAGTTAAGATCTTGTTTGATGTCACTGCACTTCAATGTCGATGCTTCCTATGTTGCTGCTCGTTGGTCTAGTGGTCTTCAATTCAATGTTTTGATACCTTACTGTTACAACATTAAAGTAGGCCAGAGCATTCGATATGATTCAGTCAATGGCATAATTGAAGAGCGTAGACAAAAGAATGCATTTTTGTTGGGTTGAAATAAATTTATAATGAATTCAAGCTACGTTTGTGTTGTGTTTTTCTTTTTTAACTTATATAATATATACAAAATTATGAATTTTTAATTTATATATATACAAAAATATATTTTGATTATAACATACTTTATTAAAAACTAGCGGCTGCACCACGTCGGCACACATAAAGCTAAGTCAAACACAAAATCGAGTACACTCAACATCGTCTTACCATCAACGCTTACTCTGAACTCGGAGTATGGGAAATTCCCATATGCACAAAACAAATCACTGAAAAACAAAAATATCCTAAGTAAATAATGAGTAAACGTTGGATAAAATGATGGTTAAAATTGTTACGAACTTGCCAGGATTCGAACCTGGAATCTTCTGATCCATAGCCAGACACATTATCCATTGCACCACAAGTCCTATCCATATGCCGAAAAATGTTACCACGACTGCATACAGACAGTGCTAAATTCTGTTGACATGGGCAAGGTAACGTTTTCGACAATTGCTTGAAACAGCCCAAAAAACCCTTACTTTAGGCTTTTTGTATTACTCTGCATTGTTCGTTACAAATCATATATAGATGAGAGCAATCTAGGGACTCACATCTTTCAGTGAAAAAAATAATTTTTCAATTTGGTGCATCTGTTCAAAAGTTTTATTGATATATATACACACACACATAAATAACTAAATAAATAAACATTTAGAATTTTATTAATAGTATAGATAAAATTATTCCGAAAAAGAGGTATTTCAAAGTAGCTTTTTATATGTTTTAAAATTAAACTGAAATTAGGTAAATATTAATCAGAAGGGATTTTTCTTTTGGTATACACCGATAAGACTTGGTCATAGTTATAGTTGCAGCATTCATCATGGATCGGTTGGGCCAGCATGTTCCAACAAGTCCACCATGTCCCGAACATTGGCTGATCAGACACAGCAATTCAAGGCCGATTCCGTTATGAATGTAAGCCATTCACGGTTCCAGCAACGGATCCCATAAAAGTGAATGCGCAGAATTAGTTCAACATCTTGCTTCACTGTTATGAGACGGATTTTTAGTTGACCACCACAATGTTTCTTTCAGCCTGGTGGTGGTGCTGTCGAGGATTTCATGGATGAAATCATCTGGGTATCATCAACGGGCATGCCCGAACCAACGAAGGCATCTGGAGATTTTTGGAAGGAGTAGATCCTACAGCGAGTGCAAACTGTACTGCTGATGATAAACAGTTTTCAGTGGATACAGAGAATGCGCCAAAGGCAGTGATGGTCAAATACCTCTAGTTTGCATAGGTCGCTTGCCCGCATAGGCCAAGTCTAGCAGCCATAAAGGAGAATGATGTAGATCCCGACTTTGGTGTTCAGTCTTATTTCCTTTCGAGACCAGAGCCGCAATCAAAGTCAACAGAAGATGGTGGAAGCATTTCTGATGCGGTTGAGGATGCTTTACTCCACTTGACCTGTTACGGTAATGATGGAGTTAAGATATTTGAACTTCAACGGTTTCAATGTTAAGGACAACCGGTTGTGTTTCATTTGGGAGAAAGCTTGCCATCAGTATCTTTGTCTTATCTTTATAGCAATCTTTGAAGCAGAAGATTGTATCTTGTTAATGGCAGACTATTTGTCAGTGAAGCTTTCACCCAATATGTCAAAATGTCATTAGCGTAGTCGAGATCCAATATTTGTAGAACAGGACTTACTGTTACACCATTCAAGTTGGCCAGGGCATTCAATGTGATCGAGTCGATGGCATAAGAGAAGAGCGTAGAAGAAAGAACACATCCCTGTTGGACGCCAGAGCAAATGTCAAAGAAGTATAACTCTTGACCATACACGCAGACTTTGGTACATGTGGAGAGATAGTAGGCTTTAGTTTTGACAAAACTTCCGCTAAACAAAAAGCGGAAATAAAAATGAAATAAGTTTGACTCAACCATGTTGGCCATAGTTGTTTACGGTGTGAAGATTTATCCTCTGTCTTACAGACGATTTCCCAGAGCCACAAGACATTTCAGCAAAGATAAGGCTTGATGTTATAGATTGTGTTTTGTTGCCGGATTAAGTTATATCAACCCAAGTAGAGATGCAAACGAACAATTTTCATATAAAAACGCTGATTTATTAAACAATCAAAAAAAAAAAAAAGCTAAACAGATTAAATTCTTTAATCTTCTAGTTCTTCATCCTCCAAACCAAAGTCTTCAATTTCTTGAAATAATGATTCATCAACTTCCACAGCTTCCGTTTCTGCATTAAAGAAAAAACAAGACAATAAAATTATTTTACTTATTTAAAAGAACAAAGTTTATGTTTTGATGTCTGATAATCGAATTTTTACAACTTATTTACATTTCAATTACAGTTAGCTATATATACTGATTCCGATACAATTACCGATTCTGATTCTTTATAAATCTCTAAATATTTAACTAGAAAGTTGTTATTTTTCCCAATTATCGTAAGAAACACATACATGTTAAATGTGCATATATTTTCTCAAACGTAAAAACTATCTTGTGAGAGAAGGTGATACTGGTCGTTTAAAATCAATAAATATTTATTTCTTATTATTACTACCAGCAGTGGAAGATTTTGTCTTAAACAAAATCAAATAATAAAAAAAAAAGAAAGATAATTAAATAAATCGTTTTTGGCATCAGAAAATAGGCACAATTTTTTCTGATTATGATTCCCCAAAAGGTTTTTAGTCCTGATTCCGAGTAATCGTCCCAACACTTATATATATAAAAATGTATGAAAAGGTTGTATAAACATACAATACCGCTGTATTGACATGACATATAAAAAAAACCCAAAAAAAAACAAGTCAATGAACAATGGTCTTGTTGAGATTATAAATCTTTGTATATATCTATTCATTTTTAAAAATTATCCACATATATAAATCAGTAAATATGGACTTACTGTTTAATACATCCAGGATGGTAAATGGCTTTGATAATTTCGAGAATAATGTCTAACGGGACATAAGTACTTATACATTTAGATATTGGTTTACCAGCAATGTTTCAAGCAAGAAATCTTTCCTATATATATATATATATATATATATAAGTTATAAAAATTTTTGTGGTAATTAACCTACACAGAATATTCCACGTTTCATCCACGCTAGGATTCGTCAGGCTTATGCGTGGATGAAACACGGAATATTCTGTTTAGCTTAATTGCCATATATAATTTTATAACTTACTACCTAGCTCTACCTATGTATTGAGCACTGTTGAAGTAAATAAGTAAATACTTAAAGTTTACGCATAAAATTATACTTTTGTATATTAATTTATGTGATTAAATGAAGTAGTCATATATATATATATATATATATTTTATAGAGGGAATTAGGTCTGGAGTCTAAAGAGCAGAGCTTATTTTAATGCATTAATACTTTACACTCATAGTAATGTAGATATATAATAAGCTCAATAGGTATATCTATCCTAGAGCTATATTAATATTGAGTATAAAAATTAATAATTGTAAATTATGAATCAGTTTCAAAGCGATAAACAAATAAAATCAAATTGAGTGTACGATCGTTTCGGAAACAATATTCATTTCATTAAAATTGATAATAAACATTGACAATAATTTATAAAGATTGTGTTTTTGAATATAGTCTCCTCATCAGCACAAAGGAGGGGAGGGGGGAGTTAAAGACACCAAAATAAAATTAGCATTTTTGTTGTAAGTAAGGTGGATAGTTCTTATTGAAGTCCATGTGTTCGCTTTTCTTCTCGTTAATCTATGATCAAAGGCCTACACAAATCCCGTTGTGCTCCAAGAGGGGAGTTTAGGGGCTGGTCAATGCCACATATTTAACCTATCATTTTTTACCCTGTGTCCATTATCCCTTGTCTTCCTCACGAGTTGAGGTGTCCACTCGGGGTAAACCAAACTTAGGGCTAGCTTGTTTTCTTTTCAATTTGATTTTGTTTGTTCCTCCTTTTGAAACTGATCAATAATTTACAATAATTAATTTTTATACTCAATATATATATTAGGTTACAGTTATATAGAGAATAGACTATTTTACATGGTGATCTAAAAGGTTTATTCAAAACCTAAGCTAAACAAGAATAGATCCATCCTTAAGATGGATTTATTTAATCTGAATGTTTAACAATGAAAATTCAATTTCAAACATAAACATTGCAGACAAACAGACAGAGCCTCTTTAAAGAAGCTTAGACACATGTACATAAAATAAATAAATAAAAATTATGCAACATACCTCCTTGAAGAAATTCCATATCAGATACAATCATAGAAGAATCTTGGAAAAATAATTCTTTTCCTGTAAAAACCAACGAAAAGTCAAGACTTACAACAAATTAGACATAAACATGTACCTATTTACTATGCCTCCCCACGGGACAGAGTTAGACACCAGGGTCGTTTTTAAAAAAATTTAAAAAAACTGACCAAATCTAAGGGAGATACTTTTGTTGAATTTATTAGTAATTATCTCCCTTTAATTCCTAAACTAAAAATAAGAGAATAGTTTTATAATTTGAATGGTTTTTGTGCAATGTTTGGATATTTCAATTTCCACGTCCAACTCGCTTGTAACGCTTTACAATATAGTCACGTTAACACACTGATTCTCACGTGATCATCACAATTAAGAAGCGTTAAGCCTGGTCAACACTAAATATGTGACCATTCAGGCATATTAGGCGCAGTATGAAGGCGGATAACGACATTTTCCTGCAAGAACCTAGTATCGCAATCTCCCTTGATCAAGATGTATATGCAATTGAGGACTATTTGTGGATTTGATATTTCCTAGAAACTTCCTTCCTTCGGAGTAGGAAGCCAGTTGAACCTGCTTCATTGATTGTTGCTTTGCTTGTTTGTTCATTCGTAATGTTTAATAGTTATTTGAAAATAAGCAACTACATTGGCCTTCGGGCCAAGATCACAGTGTAGTATCTGTTCCGGCAGATGCTGCAAGCTATGACTAGCAAAGACCAGATGTGGGGGCAACCCCACATGCCTGACCTTTAACCAGCTCCCATTTCCCACCTCTCGGGAGCTGGTCCCCTTTTTCCCTTCCCCCTCCCTTCACTCCTCACATTAAAAATTGGCCTTGTGCCTAATTTGCTCGGTGGGGGAGCAAATAAATACCATCTGTTCCGGCAGATGCTGCAAGCTATAACTAGCAAAGACCAGATGTGGGGGCAACCCCACATGCCTGACCTTTAACCAGCTCCCATTTCCCACCTCTCGGGAGCTGGTCCCCTTTTTCCCTTCCCCCTCCCTTCACTCCTCACATTAAAAATTGGCCTTGTGCCTAATTTGCTCGGTGGGGGAGCAAATAAATACCATCTGTTCCGGCAGATGCTGCACTTCACCTTTTTATCCTCAGTCAGTGGAGGAGAGATCCTTCATCACTGAGGCAATTTTTATTTTTGTTCCTATCCAGATTGCCCCATCAAAAACCTACCTGGTGTTTAACTGCCCACATGGGGGAGACAAATAAATAGGAACTCCATTAAATTATTTTTTGGGGGGAAAAAAAAAAAGAAAAGCATTAGAAATTATGTTTTTAAGCAAAAGTAATGCCCTTTAAAACTAATGCTGAATCTCCCTTATATATATATAACTAACAGGGAGGCCTGACGTTGCCCGGGATTGAACGATGATCACCGAATGTGTTACACTCATATATTTTTATTGTCATAGAAATCACTGAAATCGCCCATTTTTTAATCAAATCGATTGATTGCCTGCTCTAATTGAGAACCCACCAAGTTGCTTTCCCGCAGTGATTTAATCCACAATATATTGTCATCTGCATTGCACTTTAGAGAACCTACTATTGATTTTCTAAAATTATTTTTATATATAATGGCTTGAATTAAAGTTTAAAATACAAAAGTCAAGTATCATGCTTCAATTGTGCTCTAAACAGAAACATTCATTTCGAATTTGTCCCTGTCATATAAAAGAACCTACTGTTGATTTTATATGTCGAGCCTTTCTGCTTGTGTGGTAATGCAAATTTCTCAAATGCACTTGTGATGTTAGGCTGTGTAAGGAGTTAAGTTCAGTCAAAATCGCATGTTCCTTCTTTCATCAGATTACTTTGATTATCGATTATTGATACTTATTGAAAAAATTCTAATACAAAACTTATCTAAGAACACTGCCAGGCATATGAAGTACCGTCATATAAAATTTCATAAAAGTTGTCTCAGCCGTTTTGGAGTCCATAGGAAATGAATTCACACACACACACAATTATTTTTATATAATGGAAGATAAAAAAGGTCATTTAGTTAAAAAAAAAAAATCCTTTAGATTTACTTTAGATTCAAACTCGTATTGACATCATAAAAACTACTGCCCTAGTAATGTGTACTCGTCCTATTCCTTTTTTGTCAACCAATCACATGTTTCTGTTTTTAATCTTCTAAATATTAATTTACTTGTCCGACGTCTGGTGTCACAAAAAACATTATCATCACGAATATTAATTCAATGAGAAATGAATTAACTTCATTTATAATCGTTCTTTATCAGTTAAAAATCATTAAAACCAAAATCAAAAAAAAAAAAAAAAAAAAACATGGCTGTCTGTTTATGGTTTCAAATTGGCTTTTTTATTTTATAATTTTTTGAAAAAGTCATGTTAAGAAGAGACTATAATTTTTTTTTTTTTGTTATAGATTCTTTTTAAAATCAAAAGAATGTGCTTGATATCTTTTTATCTTGCTTTATAATTTATATTAAAAATTATTCAGAAAACAAAAACAATGTGTTGTTTTGAATTTCCATTGCAAACCAAAATATAATTTTTTTTTAAATTAATTCTTTTTAGCTTTAAAAAGGTTAAAAAGAATTTACTAAAAAAATTGTTTTAAAATCGTTGTTATTTGTTTTTTTTATTCATTTTATTTATGTGTTTTATATATTTTCAACTACTGCGGAATTTCCATGGGTTTTGCTAGTCTTCTATTATATAGACCTCACCTGCCTGTATGTATGTATGTATCTCTGCCAAAAACTTTTGACAGATGCAACGGATTCTGATGAGACCAGTATTGTTTGATGACAAATACCAAAAAATTGGCCAAAAACCTTAATTCCTTCACCCTCAACTGGGCAGTTTTCTACAAGGAGGGGTCGGTTTTTGCATCAACATTTTCACAAAGTCATAGTCTCAGTTGGATTGACTACGCTTAATTTCAATGCTCAGGACTTCCGGTCACGCGATGGGGACATCGGCTAATACATCATGTTTTGTTTTTTTTTTAACTTCTGTTCCTCCTTCACCTTACGGGTTCAAGCCTGCCTGCCTACTACTAATTTTTTTTTTTTTTTTTTTTTTTTAAACACCTCTCTCCACCCAAACTGCCTACTGTTGTTTTGATGCCCCCCTCTCCCCACTACTACCATTTTTTTTTACAAATCCACCCGCCCCCCCCCCCCAGGTTCTTACTACACCATCTATACACACCCTGGCAACGCTAGGCATCCCTATCAGTAGTATATAAATAGATAAACAACTTTACAGTAACAAATTCCTTTTATGTCAACCAATCACATTTTTTACTTGGAAATCACCGCTTATCAAGGCCTGGAAGCAACTCTAGGAGAAGAGTTAAGTTTTAAGTAGATGGTGCGACAACATGGAAGGTTATGGTAGGACTTCATTAGGACTAGATTATTTAGGAGGAGAGCTGAAGAGGAACTTATTTACATTACATCTGCAAATGACTATGTTATTGAAAAACCAGCAAAATAATCCAACTCCGACGGTATATATATAAACAATATATATATATAATTTATTACGGCAGCTAATACATTAATTGAATAAATATGCAACACACTCACGATTAGAGTTTAACGGTTAACAAACACATAAACATTACGACGCCATCCTTTTTTAAAAGAAGAGTTCGTTAACTCTGCCTTTTTATAAGGGAGATAACTTAACAAATTATATGCATATTAATGGCAATATAAAGGGAGACAACTTAACAAACTCATCTTCAAAAGTTTTTTTTTCTTTTTTTTAATTTTTAATTTCAATCATTCAAACTGCCTTGTTGTAAGACGCTTCTCAATAACCAAGGGGATGCACCCCGTTTAGTGAGACAGTCTGCCAATTGTCTTCCTGTCTCTTGCCATTGGAACTCTTCAATCTGTCCATTTTCCACAAGTTCCTTAATACCACTGATTTCGATTCGTAATCGTTTTTCTTTGACAGATTTTGTTGATTTGACCGCTTCATAGAGAGATTTACAATCAGTGACACAAATTATAGACTCTTGGGATTTGTTCTTCCTATTGTTAATTCACCAAACAGGGTGGAGATGAAGACAGCCATATCAATAGCTTCAGACATTGAAATTGTTTCTGCAGCTAAGGTACTGTGGACAATCCGTCTGATTTTCTTTGAGTTCCACCAGATCGGTGAGACTTTCCCAGATGTCCCAGTGAGGAATATGACATAACCCCCCTGACTTCCACCATCAGGAAGATTTCCCAAAGCGGCATCACTAAATATCACCAAACGTAACTGATCATTGTCACCAAGATGTTGATACTTCAATGATAGCTTGGATGCCTTAGATTTTCCAATAATTTTGTTGGCAATATCAGGTCCTTTATGGTGCTATGGTTAATATTAGTCGCTAGACTACAGACATCAAATAATAAGTCTGGTCGGCTCTAATGCGCTAACCACAACAATTGGTCGATCTTGGATCTGAGTGGATTTATCTCAATTTCTGCTAGCGGTGATTCTTTTTCCATGGTCCTTGAACAATCTATTGAAATGGATGATATACTGTTGGTATATTTGTTTTGGTTTATTAATATTTCTGGACCGTAGCAATTGAGCTCAATTCCATAGTATTTGAAGGCCTTACTATCCTCTTTTCCAATTTTAAATGCGCTGCGTATTTTGCTGATGGTATTGTTGAATGTCTGGTCCCCTGACCAAATGAAGTCATCTACATGACACGCCAAAACTCCAGCTAGGTTACCAGATTTACTAATCCAGTAGAAAACTGTAGAGTCCATTTGGGACATTACACTGCCATTTTCAATCATAACTGATTTCACTTTATTATACCACTGCAGAGAAGCATCACTCAGTCCATAGACGCACTTATTTAGCCGCCATATCTTGTCACTGAAAGCATCTTTTGGTGGTCTGATGTATATACTTCCCTATCCATAGTGTGACCCTGCAAAAAAGCAGTTTTTATGTCTATGAAGTGTAGACTCCATTGATTTTGGGCTGTTAATGCCATAATAAGTCTTAAGGATTCATGAGCACAGGTTGATGAATCCTTTTGAATGTCATTCTTGGGTTCTTCAAAACCTCTAGCAACCAGCCTTGCTTTTTGCATAACCCCATTAGGTGTGTTTTTTAAACTACACACCCAGCGCGTAGATATGCATTTCTGTCCTGCATCATCTATTTCAGTAAAAACATTGTTTTGTTTCCTGCTGTCAAGTTCTCTTTTCTTGGCCTCATCGAATTCTCTACCTGCTACCATCATTATAGTGTCTCCTTTTGTGGGTACTATCAGTGGTTCTGCCACATTAAGATCCGTGACTTTGCTTAAATCTACCGACATCTCTTCATTCTCCAAGTTTACTGGCCTTTGGATTTTAACATTAAACCAATGTTTGTTTCTGCCGGTGGCTTTTCCAGCCCGATTTATTATTTCCGCCTGTATTTGCCCATTGCTTCCCTTTTGGTTGTACGTGATGATGTTACCAGGCTTTATCTTGGCTATAGGATTGGGTTGTGGGTCATTTTTTGTCCCAACCTCAGCTGTTTCAGTATATTCCTCATATGATGTTTCATAATTATAGTCCTGGCTATTAGAGGTTTTTGATGCCACTGAAATTTCATTAGAATTTACATCCGCAAGTGGTGAGTTACACAAACGCAATCTGCATTTATGTACTCTCACAAGCATTCCACCATGTCTGACAAATACCACAGGACCATCCTGACCAATGACAACACCTGGACCCTTCCATTCTTGATTGTCTGGTCTTTTGTAATAAACTTTATCCCCCGGTGGGCAAAGATCAGGTGTGGGGCGCGTTTGTTTCCTTAAGGCCCTCCTAATTTTCTCAGATGATTCGGCTTTGATAAAAGCCTGTCTTGCAGCATGCAATCCATTTATGTTGTTTTTTACAACTTCACTTGTGGTGGTCCCTTCTAGTGCAGGTGGTTTATCAATAAGGATCGTGCGAATGTTTGGATTTCTTCCAAAAACTATCTGATAAGGGCTATATCCATGTACGTTTTGTAACGAATTCTTTGCCATAATGGCCCAATTTAGTGCTGTTTCCCAATCCAGAGTGTAGTCGGACCTCAACTTCAATAATATTTCAGTCAGTATCTGATTGTGTCGTTCCAATAGACCATTACTCCAGGGTGAATATGCAGCAGTGGTAGAGATGTCTATGTTAAAATTTTCAACCATATCTTTCATTTCAGCATTGTCGAACTCACCTCCCAGATCACTGAACATTCGTTTAGGTGCTCCATGGATACTAATCCAGCATTGAATGAATTTTTTACAACTTTAGATGACTGCTTAGTGTTAGTGATGCAACCCGCACTGAACCGGGAAAATTCATCTATGATATGCAAATACCATAGGTTAGGTTCGAGTTGATGAAGATCCATGGCTACAGTATGGTTGTAGTCATTAGCTAAGGAAAAACCAACAACTGATATTGGTGTAGGTTTTCTATACTTCCTACATATTTCACAATTGGCTACAATTTTTTTCCAAAATTTTAGCGACCTCCACAACATCTGAGCCAGCAGACTTTAATAGCAGTTTTAATTTCTCAGCTGAGGCATGTCCAAACTGCCTGTGCAGTTTTTCTAAACTTTTTATTTTTTCTTTATTGGTCATGTTATCAACAATTAGCACATCGGAATGGGAGTTTCTTGTATGATGACCACTACCAAGAATATCTACACAGTAATGTCCACTAGATGTAAATTGTAGGTCCACTGGCTTCCCAAACATGACAGCTTTGTCTGAATTAAGATCCAGAAGAAGCTCCAGCCCTCTTCAACGAAGCTTTACTCAAAAGCAGAGGAACATCAGCTTGAATTACCTCAGCACTTATATTACACCTAGTGGAACTTATTATCGCCGGTAGAGTTACCTGGGTAGAGGAGTTTATAATTTTTCCGTCGCCAAATCGGAAGGGTCTATTACTTCTCTCAATAATAATATCTTCTTGGTTGATATTCTTTTTATATTCATCCAACCATCTTTGGCCACAAACGGTCCGAGTACAAGCTGTGTCAATCACTGCCATGTTCAATGACTCAACTAAAAAATTTTACTTGGACAATATTCATCGTGTGAGAGAAGTGTGATGTTACACTCTTCCATTTCTGTTTCTTTATGCTCCAATTCGTCTGTTTCGGTTAACCTAACAGCTTCACTTTTGTGGGGGCACTCTCTCCACCAATGCAAAACGCTCTGGCAAATAGAACATTTAGTAACTTTCCCATATCTGTTAGTAGGGTTCCCGTTTCTAAATCTATTAGATTTTCCCGTATCTGATCTAGGAAAGTTACGGGATTTTTGTTTCCTTGATGTTGTTGCATATAAAGCGGTTTCCTGCTTTACAATAGGCTCCTCATTAGAAGGTATAACATTTGATTCTCCAAATATACGTTTTAATGCGGACTTCATGTTTTTATATTTCAATTCTGACGAAGCACACGCTGTCAATGTGAGTTGGCGCTGTTGATAATCCAGGCCTGACTTATCTAATAGTTTAAAAGATAGGACGGCATCCGGCAAAGTAATTTCAAACTTGGTACTTTTGAGATATCTCTGGTCGAATTCTATAATATATTCAGAGATACTCATGTTTTCAGGCCGCTGGAATTTATCAAAGTTTTGGTAAGCCTCGTACATAGAGTCTAGAGAGTCCTTTAAAAACAAATTGTCTAATACATTAATAAGATTCGACATACCTTCGTCTGTGTTGAGTTCTTCCACTTCAATTCCCATAGCTGTCCGTTTTGCATTTCCGTTAAGTGAAAGGCTAACAGCCAATGCCTGTTTGTTCTTTGGTAAATCCGTCATCATTGTCCAAATCTTTATTTCATTTTTCCAGCATGGGTAGTCGTTCTCATCAAATCTAGGGGGATTTTTGTAGTTAACGGCCATTTCCTCTTTGTGGTCATTCGTTAAAAAAAAAACTTCAATTATTGTTCCGTAGATCATTTTCGCTCGCAACTACGCTCTGCTACCATGAAAAACCAGCAAAATAATCCAACTCCGACGGTATATATATAAACAATATATATATATATAATTTATTATGGCAGCTAA
The DNA here is from genome assembly GCF_053919585.1 of Euprymna scolopes. Taxonomy (NCBI): domain Eukaryota; kingdom Metazoa; phylum Mollusca; class Cephalopoda; order Sepiida; family Sepiolidae; genus Euprymna; species Euprymna scolopes. The sequence continues at coordinate 47,384,915 of NC_136493.1, read as the reverse complement.
TACATTAATTGAATAAATATGCAACACACTCACGATTAAAGTTTAACAGTTAACAAACACATAAACATTACGACGCCATATTGAAAAGAAAAGTTCGTTAACTCTGCCTTTTTATAAGGGAGATAACTTAAATTATATGCATATTAATGCCAATATAAAGGGAGACAACTTAACAGTTATAATCAGCTGGGAAGCAGACACACGATATTGAGTTCAACAGAGACAGTTCTAGAAAAGAAACTCCACTCATGGAATTTCCGGTTAGTTTTAGGCACAGATAGCATGTGAGGAAAGTTGTTAGCGCTTGTTGTAGCTAGGTGAGCATTTGCAAACGTTTTACAGGGGAGAATCATGGATTGGAGCTCAGTTAAGCAGCTACCATAAAAGGACCTTAAGAGCAGAGGCAGACTCACAACGTCTCTACTGTGAGTAAGATGGAAGTAATGAAGTGAAAAGGTTTTCATTTACAAAGTTTTGAAGATAGTTCTGTATTCTGTCAGGCAGGAAAGGGTAATCTTAGGAGCTCCACCCTAGATGTGGCAACACTACTCTATCCTAGGACGTATTTGACTCTTCTACTGGTAGAGGATGTTTCTATTTGTGTGCAGCTCCTAAATATATGGACTTTGTCTCCAAGTTTGGCCTGGCAGGGAAGAAAGTAAATGGTAACACTATGAGGAGGAAAAAAATAATCAGCTGCTTTGAACTATTGGAGATTGGCATATTTTTAGAATACCCATGAATTGTCTCCCTTTACAAGCCACTCTTTCACAATTATAGTTATTTCCTTAATCACTTCTCTTTCACTTATTCTGTTTTTAATTATCTGCCAGAAACAAGTTTTTTTTTATATCTTTTAAGTGAATCTGAGAATACATTTTATGAAATATCAAGTTTAAAAGTTATATGGATTAGATATTTATCCATTTATTATTATCTCAAGTATTTTCAACCTTTGTAAAGAGACATAGTGCAAAACTGTTCTGTTTGGGAAATTAATTTTACACATTTTGAGATGAGTATTTTCCTAGTACGCCCCTTCCCAATTTGCATTAAGCACTGCGGTAAATGATCTTGCTAGTTACTAGTTGCGCAATGTAATTACAATTGAAATGTCCAACAAGTGTTTTATTTTTTTTTTTTTTTGTTTAACAGTTTTTTTATGGTTCAAAACCCTCTAACTTGTTAGAAAGTTGTAAGGGTATTTGAGTATTATGAACCTGGAAAAATGTGGAGAGGGTTTCTGACAAATGGATAATTTAGGATCTCCTTTTCTCGTCACACAAGCACAGGAAAAAAGGGTCAAGGTTTATGCGTTTCCTTTGTGTTTGTGAAACAAAAATGAAATTTAAAATACTCCCCGCCCGTCAACGTCAGTTGGATACAACTAGTTTCCAATATTACCTGATGAAAAAAAAAAAATAAAATAATAAGGGAGGTAATAGTGAATTTAATGATAGATTATCTGCCCCTTCATAAAATAAAAGGGAGATAATCCATTGATAAATTCACATTATTAACTGCCTTGTTTTTTTCTTTAAAAAGATTTTATTGTACCTATTTACTATGCCTCCCCACGGGACAGAGTTAGACACCAGGGTCGTTTTTTAACGTGGAGAAAAGGTACAAAAATAAAAATTGTCTCAGTCGTGAAGGATTTCTCCTCCACCGAAAGAGAACAAGAAATGGAAGTGTAGCATCTGAAGAACAGATACTACACTTTGATCTTGACCAAAAGGCCAATGTAAACTAATTGTGTATTATTTTTGTTTCGTTTTTATTTGTTTATTCGTGTTTTTTTGTTTTGTTTTGTTTTTTTTTTCATCTTTATCTGATAGAGTTCTTGTGACAACGAAGGGAAATTCGAATAATTCTGTGTCAGGGATAAATATCTGATACAGATAATGTTGAGATTGACACCCTAAAAAGATTTTTTTTTTAAATTTATTTTTTAATAATTCAAATAAAAATCAGTGTATAGGCGATATATATCTGGCCTTAAAGGAGAGAAGACTAAAATTTGCTGCTATGGTTTCAAATGATCTGAAATAACAGCGAGAGAGACTTGATTCAAAATATTTCTCATATGCTATATCTCCCCTCTTTTGGAAATAGGGTATGATTATGAATATCTTCAATATTAAATAATCCTTATACACTGTGAAATTTACTTTATGCATGAAAACCAAAGAGGGGAGATATAACATATAAGAAATATTTGGAATCAAGTCTCCCCTTGCTGTTATTTGAGATCATTTGAAACCATAGGAGCAAGATTTAGTCTACCCTCCTTCAAGGCCAAATGTTTTGGAGAAATATCAGATGTTTTGTAATTCATATGCAAAACTAAGAAAACAAATGACTATGATTGAAAAACTGATAAAGGTGCAGTATCTTTCCACCCCAAAAAATGCTTTAAAATTAGCACTATTACAAGTTTTCAAGGATGCTGAAAACAAAAACAACAGTTAAAATTCCAGGAATCGATTAATTTCAATGATATGAATAAATTATAGTTTTAAAAAGTGGGAAATCACTTTTCTATATTAATTTAACATAATTGGCACCCACTTTATAACCAAGGTGGCCATAAAGTGGTTGCTAATTTACGTTAAATTGATATAGAAACGTGATCTCCCACTCGTTTAAACAATAGTGTGCGACCTTAAGAGCCAATGTCACATAGCCCACAACACAATTTAGATTATTAGCTTTCCAATGAACCTTCATTTCTTAAATTCTGATCAATAGTCGCCGAGATTTCAAACTTATAAAATTGAAAAAAAAAAAAGTGGTATATATATATATATATATATATATATATATATATATATATATATATATACACATGCATAGCTAAATTGAATATTGAAATGATCATATCTTTGGGTCTATGGGACAAAACAATATGAAAATTTGCAGGCTTTTTTGGTAAAAAAGAACCCATATTTTTGTTAGGGTCCACCCAACGAGAAAAAAGAAAGGGTTATTGCCCTTGAACTGACAAAAGAGTTATCCCCTTTTGGGGGGAGGGGGCAAGGCATTTAGCCATGACACTAGAGAGATAAAACAAGACAGTTCTGATCATTACGCATCCAGCGGCTCATCTATCTAAAAATCTCTTTCCCCTTGTTTTTGCATCATTTTTACGTGGCGATTTCACAATCAATTTTCAGTCTAAACAAGTAAAAATTTTCAAACCAATAAAATATGCCCAAATTTGTCTACATTTGTATATATATAGTGTCCAAGCAGGCCAGCTTTAGTTTTACTGCTTCTGTTGTTTCCCCTGTAGCCTTGCCAGGCCACTAATATCGATCACGGCATTAGGAATGAAAATTTTACCCGATAAAAACAAGTATAAATTTCAACTATATATAACTATTAATATTTATATACTAATCCCAACCAAATAACACTAAATACAAAAACAATAGGGATTAGAGCTTGTCATAAGGAAAAGAAATCAAGGCTGTAACTTAAAATTTACAAATAAATTTATTGTTCGACAGAATACTCCAAAAACAATTTTCAAAAAATTCTTATTCCGCAGAGTTTCAAAGAATGCTATTCTTCCCTTCAGAGGAAAGAAAGATATTAGCAAATTAGCCGAGCTAAAAATTTACTGGTTACAGCATTAAATGAAACAGCACTTTATGCTGGTTAGTTATAAATTGCAAAAAACAAGTGTTCATATCAGTTAAAATAGGGGAAAAAATGGTGGGGGAAAAAACAAAACAGCTATAGAAAGTCCAGAATGATGAAGATTCACTTGGTGGTAAATCCAAGAAATGGAGAAAAAAAATTTTTAATTTTTTATTTCTTAAAAGAAAAATCCATAAAAAATCCAATCATTTGAGACCACTGGCGCTGTTCTACGACTTTTAATTTCGGAAGAGATAGAGTTTGAAAATACGGAGACAGACAGACAGGCATAGCGAGTTTTATAAATTAGATTAATAAATTTCTAATATTGCTGATAGCCAAAAATTAATTTCAAAATGAATTGTTCTAAAATTGAATAAATCATTATAAACACATTTGTTGTTTCATTGACAGAAAATAGTTTTTAAAAAACCTTGTTGTTTGCATTCTTTTTCAATATATCTGTTACAATTTTTAAATGAATACATTTTTAAAAAGAGACATTCATTCTATTCATTGGGTTGACAATTACTTTATGTCAAGAAGAAAGACAGAACATTTTCACGTTTCGGTCGATGTAACCTCTGACCTTCTTCAGGTATACTTTGTCGAACTCGTGAATGTTTCTCATTTTAAAATGAATTGCGCCAAAAATCAAATTATATTGTTCTGTCGACTAAAACAGTATAATTTTGAATAGATACTGTATATTTCGGCGTATAAGACGGCCCTTAAAGTTAAAAAATCATCTTTAAAAACCAATATTTCATAAGATACCGGGTGTTGCAATCTCTAGGCTGGGCTAAAAAAACATGGTTTCATGATTTAGCAGTCGTCTTACTTATGCAATCGATATATGATATATTTATTAAAATTTGCTCCAATTTTGTACCTCGTCTTATTTGACAGTCGCCTTATACATACATTTCAGAAATTGATATTTGTTTTATTGGATGGGGAATATTTAGCCGACAATTATTTTTATGAGACAGAAAATATTTACTGTTTAAAAAATAAAAAAAATTTTTTTTAAAAATGAATACTTTTCAAATCAATAAAAATAGAAAAGGCACATTCGTTTTATTTATTCAAAGAATAGTTCGCTGACAATAATAATTATCTTCATGGAAAAGGGATAATTTTTTTAAATATTTTTTTAATATTAACTCTGACAGACATTTATTTAAAAATAAATATTATTATTAACAGTAAATAATATAGATTGATGCTGAAAACACTGCGGAATTTCAACGGATTCTTGCTAGTATCTGTATAATACTACTACATTTGTATGTTTGTTCATATCCTATCATCTTCGAAATCCATTAAAAATATAAATGAGATCGTCCGATCTCCAAAGATTTATAAATTAGATTAATTTCTAATTTTTAAGACATTTATCAATTTCAAAATGAATTGTTCTAAAATCGAATAAATCATTATAAACAGAATTCTGTCATTTTACGGACATAAAACAGTTTTTAAAAAAAAAACAAAAAAAAAACCCTGTTGTTTGCATTCTTTTTATCCCAATACACCTGTTACAATTTTTAAATGAATAAATTTTTAAAAAGAGACATTCATTCTATTCATCGGGTTGACAATTATTTTATGATAAAAAGAAAGCGGTAGGTAAACAACCGTGCAATTTCTATGCGATCATGAAAATATAAAATGAATGTGAAAAAAAAAAAAAGATCAATATCGCTGGTGGCTCTTTAAAAACTCAGAAATAGGGATAGGGTTTAAATATAAGCTGAAAATCATCAACATAGAATTTCAGCTTTATCTACCACTAGCAGGCCCCCCGGCATTGCCCAGTCGTAAAATACGCTTAAAGATGATATTTTGATTAATGCTGATTTTGTATTTGTTATTATACTAGCAAGACCTGTTAACCGGCGTTGCCCGGTGGAAACCTGCCCCCTCTCCCACCCCGACAGGAGTCGCTTTTTTTGCCAATATTTTCAAAAGTCATCCATTCTTTTTGATTGACTAGCCTTAATTTAAATCTTCACCACTTCAGGCTTGGCGATGGATACATCGGCAAAGACGTCACTTTTTTTTTTTACATACTTTTCCTCTTTCCCGGTACGGGTTCAAGCCTGCCTGCCAACTACCACTTATTTTTTTTTGCTAAACACATACCTCCAAACACCCGGGCAACGCCATACTGCGTCTATACAGTAGTGTCCATAAGCTTTCTTTTTTTAAAACCATTAACAAAATACCGATTTATTTACAAAAAAAACAAAATGCATGCTGGTGAATTCTATTTCAGAATTAAACTATTTTTTAAGGTAGGATTTTTTAGTAAATGTTTACTTTAACTACAACAGAACACCGACCAATAAAATTTGGCTTTTCATAGGTTTTCGGGGTTGCTGACAATGAATCTGATATCCAAACCCGTTGCAAATTTACCATTTGCATGGTATTAACCCCTGAAGCCTCGCACTATTTCATGCCAACTCATCGCCATCGTTTATGCTATTCTTACATGATGCGTTCGCGCATGGACGCGCGTAGTAAGGTGACTTGTCACATCGCAGAAGAATTTTTTTGGCAGACATTTGAAATAACAAGAAAGTTTTCAAAAACAAAAAAATGAGGTTCATTTTTCTGTGTTACGTAGTTTTTGATGCTTTCTAATTGATCTAAAAAAATTAAGTTTTCACGAGTGGTTCACAAAAACATTTTTACTTTTCATTTTTTTATTTTTTTTGGAAGGGGGTATTCAATTATAAAACTTGTACAACATTAACAGGTGCTTCTGCAGTTTAATTTACCGTTTTTCCGTAAGTAACGCACCAACATACACCGAGCAGAAGAACTGCTTAATTTTTCACAAAAATTCTGTTTACGTTGGGGGTGGAGGGGCAGGGGGAATGGGTGGTGTCACACGTGCATACATCTAAACAATATGATATAAATGCGGGAGTACCTCAGGGGTCTATCCTTGGACCTTTATTATACTTGATATTCATAAATGACCTCCCTGATAAAATTGTTTCTGAGATGGGTATATTTGCTGATGACACCATTCTCTCTAACAAGCACGAGGGGAAAACAAATGAACACATGTCTAAGGAAATGGCAGGAACACTAGAGGACGAGCTCTAATCTGTAATGGAATGGGTACAAAAATGGAGGGTCACATTCAATGCTGCCAAGACTAAGCTTATTTCTTTTGATAATTACAAGAAAGCTACTCTTCCACCAATAGCAATGGGCAAGAACACATTACCCGAAAGTACTTCCTTTAAACTCCTCAGTCTAACGTTTACAGGGAACATGAACTGGAATACATACATTGAGAGCATTGCCAAGGCTACTGTAAAGAAGGTGGGCTCTCTCTACCATGCTAGAAAACTACTTACGCCTGAAAGTATCCTGTATCTCTATAAGGCCACCATTCGTCCATGTATGGAGTATTGCTGTCACATTTGGGCTGGTGCATCTGCTACTTGTCTCTCAAGACAGGGTTCAAAAGAGAGTCACCAACCTGATAGGTCCTGAACTGTCAGCTAGGCTTCAGCCTCTGTCCCATCGACGAAACGTTGCATCCCTCTGCCTGTTCTATAAATACTTTAATGGTGAATGCTTTGACGAACTACAAGCACTTGTACCCCCCTCGACGTGAACACCCCCGACAAACCCGACATGCAGCTAAATCCCACTCCTTCACAGTAGAGATCCCTAGGTGTAAGAAAGTGTTCTACTCCAATAGTTTCTTCCCCAGAACTGTGAGACTTTCGAACTCGCTTCCGGGATTCTGCTCTCTCAACTGTACTGACATGCAGAAGTTCAAGTGTAATGTGAACAGACATCTTGCTACTCATCTCCCTTCATAATACCCCTGCAACTTATGTCCCCGATAGTATTTTATATTCCATCAAAATTTCATTGCGTTTTGATAAATGTTGTCACAGTGATGGCCCGGTGTGTTTTGAATGTGTATATGATTTATTCACTTGATTTTAAACACTGTCATTAATTTTCCCCACTCTTTATCTGTGCCTAAATCCAAACGTAGATTCCATGAGCAGAGCTTCTTTCTTAGACGTGCACACGACTGTGGAACTCTCTTCCGTTTGCCTGTTTTCCACCTGACTACAACTAGGATGTCTTCAAGTCCAACATAAACAAATTCCTGACAAACCGCTCTCTTATCAAATATCCAATACTAATGATTACTACAATACTATCTCATTGATTACTGTACACGCAATAACCCTTATCCCCAAATGGCTTCCAGGCCTTGATAAGTGGTGACCTCCATGTAAAAGAAAAAAAAAGACATGTATATATGTTCATGCAAGTTTGTATGGCCTAATTGATTTCTCCAAATGAGCCTAATAATATTAATCGTACATAACAAATAAGTCATAATACATTAAAAACATAAATTCAGATAAACAAAAGAAATACAAGAAAACAAAAAAACAAGAAAACAAAAAAAACAAGAAAACAAAAAAAAGATTGAAATTATTTCTACCTATTTCATTATAACACAATGTGTAAATTATTATAATTAGTATAACAGTACTATGTAATTAAAGTAAATATATAAGAATCCATAAATAAATATATATACAACGGATTAAATAATACCGCCCTCCCCCGAATACAAAAAAAAATGCAATATTATACACTTAACTTAGATGAAACATCTGGATTAAATAAAACTCGCCCCTATACAAAAGATAACACGGTTATCGCCCTTAGATCAGCTCATTAAGTAGTCTCCCTTTATTAATTAACTTAAATTCAAAATTTATTGTTCTAACAGTCTCTCAACTAAAACGCAGAAACATAGATAAACAATAATTGTTTAAATACAAATCATTTATAACTGCAGGTACAAATGAACATATGATATTGAATTTACGAAATTTTCTCAATATAAAAATATATAAAAAATAAAAAGACTTAATTGTATTAAATAATATAAAATACTAATTAACATGCTCCAGGCTATTATTTGCTGTGAGACAGTTACTGTTTACAGAAGCGCGTTTGAACAAAGATCAAATAACTATCTGACAAAGAGATCTTTCTCAAAATATCATAGAACACGGATATTCCAGCTAACAGAGGTAAACACGGTACAAATATAAATAAATGTGTGCATTAAATTTATACACATGTATTTGTATTAATAAAACTTTTTCGTCTGCTTCAGCTTGTGTCTTTCCATTACCTTTGCATTATACTACCTTCTCCATTTTACATTTCACTACGTACTATACAATGCTTCAAGCAAAACTACATCTACCTCTTATTTATTTTTCTATTTCAATAAAATTTTATTGGATAATTTTTCCTAATTTTAGGTGAGGATACTTATTTTAGGATGATGCAGAAATATATCAGAGTTTTTACTTGGAATTTGATTTTCACCTGTGCTTAAAACAATATATCAGCACCAAATAAGATGTATAAGTCAAGAAGTAACTATGTTAAAAATGGAAAAAAAAATATCAAAACAGTAAACTTTTTTTAATTATTTGTATCTATTTTAAAATAGTTTTAAAAACTTATAATATAAATGTATTAAAATATTTTAAAACAGATAAAACTAAAAAAGTTCTCGTATTAAATAGAGAGATAAGAAAAAATATAAAATAAGACAGAAAATGAATAAGAAATGAAATAAAATTTTTAAGAATGGATAAAAAAAAAAAAAAAAAAAAGAAGTAGAAGGAAAGTCTGACAGATACTGACCTGTTAATTTTGAACTGGACGTACTTATTTCACTTTTTTTAAATTCCTTCATTTCAGCATCAAACTTGGTCTTCCAAGCCAAAAATGTTTCAACAGTCACTCGGGTGCCTTCAAATATTTTCTAGAAAATGAAAACATTTTTACTCAGTTTGTATGTCTTCACAATTAAATGTATATCAAAAATGAAATAAAATTGAATTCAGTATTTTGTAATTTGGAAGAGTGAGTTATTACTATGTAATTAAACTAAACAACAAATGCAAAATTCAGTTCGGGTTTCATTTTTCAACTTAACTACAGATAAATAATTCTCTCTCTGATCATGTTGTTAAGATAATAGTGAAATTTAAAGTTATCTCCCCTTTTCTCGATTTCTATTAAAAAAAGATTAAATTTTATGCTTATTTTTATTTAGATTCAGGTGACATTATAGTAGTTCAAAGGAAAATAACAGGAAACACTTATCAGCGAGAAATATTAGTGCACACCAAGAATTATGGAAAATTATGAAGTAGAATTTAAAAAAAAAATAAATTTAATTTCTTTTTTTTTTTTTGCTGTCCAAACGACATTTACATCAATTCATCATCATCATCATCATCGTCCCTACCATGGCTCTCCAATGCAGGTGGCTATTCATAGTCCAAAACAGTTCAACTTTTGATCATAATCCTGTCCAATCGATCAAGTTGTCCATTTGTTTTCATTAATAATTAATTTTCTACCAAATCGTTTTTAATCATTTTTGGATATTTTCATAACTGCGACATGACAATTCAGTAGATGGCAATGGTTTTACTTAAAATACAATATTTCATTTTTTTTTAATTTCGCTACAATAATGAAGAAGCACAGAAAAATCAACAGTCTGAATATTGGAAAACTTTCAGAGTCAGATTCAGAATCCTAGGTTGGTTGGTTGGTTGGTTGGTTTTGTTTTACGGCATATCAACCTTTTTCAGGTTATTTAATGCCGAATCTAGTTATTTTGAGGAACAATTTTTAATGGAGTATATTTTTTTTTTTTAGGTCAGATTCTATTTACCCCATAGTTTGGACCCTAATAGGTACTACCACTCCGGGTCAGAGTGAACCTGGGAGCAATGGCAATCAAAGGGTGGCTTCACACTCCTCAAGGCCCGCAAGGTGGGGCCTCACCATCGGATATAGTTTTAGGTCATATCCAGGACCCAGAATCGTAGGAGTCAGGGTCGAAGTCAAACCTTATGCCTTTCAACTTCACAACTCTGGTCGCACAAGAATATTTTTCAAACTGGATAGATTTTTTCATTTAATTTTATATTTTTTTAACATGACATATTGCTACTAAACATAAGGGACTACTTTGATGAGGGGCTATATTTATAGGAGGAGAGAGATGTTTGTTCACATTACATTTAGAATTCTGCATGCTGGTACAGGTAGATAGACACAAATACCTACCCGTTCTTTTTCTTCATGCTCTTTTTGTTTCCGCGACTTCTCTTCCTCCCTTGTTATTTTTGTCTCTTCAATAATATCACTGATTTTTTCTTGGACAGAAGAAACAATTGTAAATACCATTACCATGCCAACATTTTCTTGAGCCTGAAGGAATAAAAAAAAAAAAAAAAAATAGATTTATTTAATTATTTATTATTACAAAGATTGCTGCCTGGGGTAAAAGTATAACATCTTTTTAACTCTCTTCCTTCTCTTTTTTTACCTCTCTCCTCACCTCTATCTTTCTCCTCCACCTAATCTATTCCTCTCTCTGGGCATACACACAGACATAAACTTCCTTTATATAGATTCCTTGAAGAAGGAGCTGACATAAGTAACTCCTTGGCAAAAAAAATCAATTACATCTCTTGTACTAACATGAAATAATTACCCCCCTCCCTCAACTACTCGACAAAATCTGCACCAGTTTAGAACCAAAGTTTCTAAATATTAGATATTCATCCAATTTTTTTCAAAGTTTCTAAATATTAGATATTCATCCAATTTTTTCAAAGTTTCTAAATATTAGATATTCATCCAATTTTTGCAAGTTTTTATTTTGTATTTTTTTACTTTTAGTAGGTATACACTCATATCTGTAAATAATTGCACTTTATATAAGAAATGTTGTTGGAAAGCTTGTTCCCATTTTTAGTAGTTCATGTTTCAATATATTAGAACAAGAAAAATTATTGACATATCTATTATAATCTCTACAATTATATAAATGCAACTTTGCCTGTGTGTGAGTGTGGACGTTCGTTCCTTATAGACTCTGAATCAACTGAACAGATTTTCTTTAAAATTTATAGAACTTTAGTGTATAAGTTTGGGAGTGATCTTAGTTAAGTTTTGTCTCAGAATAACCCCAATAATTACCGATAATCTATACCATTATTATAATTTATCTATCATCCATTTTTTCCATGTCATCGCTTAACAACAATGATAGAACAACAAGCCGTGAAAATTCTACTGTGGGCAAGTTGATAACGTGTTTTTTTTTTTTCTTTTGCATGATGTGGTCTGTAGTTTTAAACTCTGCACGTAAATTTCTTAATTTGTTTTTTCATTAACTGCAAAGAATTTTATAAGACTTTATAATTTATGTTTTTTTTTTTTTTTTTTTTTGTATGGTGTGGTCTATAGGTTCAAATCCCGCACGTAAATTTCTTACTGTTTTTTTTTTTTTTTCGTTAAGTGGAAAGAAGTTTATATAAAATAATTTTATAAAAGAAACACTAAGTTCTCTAGAGTGTAATGTACAATAACATATTTGTTACATGAGAAGGGGACAGACCCGAGTAATTAAATAGATAAGTTTGAAAATCATATTTACAAAAAGATTAGAATCGAACCCAGTCATAAAAGTTAAAAAAGCATACATGTTGAAATCTTAGGAATGTAGAACAATTCTCATTGTTCTTGGAAATAACGAAATATTATTTATGTCGGTTTATGAACAATGCAGTTTAGAAAATAATGATTAACAAATAGGTTAGATATTGAACAATGCAAATTAGGAATTTCTTTGTTTGCCAAAAGCATGTTTGGATATACATAGGTGAAATCCACGTGAATGAATTTCACGTGTCGAAGCACGCCTCTGACGTCATAAAGAAGGGAATTCCCAATATATTGAGATGGGTTCAAGACAGTCATAAAAGAGCCAGAAAAGAGGCTCAGAGAAAGTTGAGTTGGGCAGACTGGGAGCTGATGCCCCTTGGAAGCGAAGGGGGAGAAGATAAGACCATGTAATCATAAGAGCTTGAATTCCTGATTTGTCTGTTTATACTTTCCTCAGGGTGAGATTCAACAAGTTGACCTCCTCTGACCTTTTACCCGTCACAGTTTTTGTAATTTTTAATTTATTAAAATATGCATTAGTTGATCTACCTGTTCACAATACGTAACATACCATCTATTTGATATGGGATCTATGCAAATTAATGAGTCAGGGCAAAAAAGATTTTAAAAATTGACATAGTAATCATATGAATGGTTCTGCACTATGAAACAGGTGCTGTCAAGAATTGAACATTTTAACATGCTGAAAGAAATAAACAGTAAGATGGACAACATCTTGAAATTTGGTATACAGACATTTCGCCATTTAATTTTATATGCTCTGTAGTTACATTGAGCTTCATAAATTAAAGAATTGGTATAAATAAAGGGTGAAATATAATTGAATAAGAATACTTTTCCAATAAACATTATATAATCGGTTGGCAAGAAACCGAAAGTCACTTATCAGGCGACGTCATGAAGCTTATTTGCTACTGGGCATCTGGTCTCAAATCTAAGCACCAGATATCTTCGGTGCCAAATAAGATTCATTACATCGCCTAACAAGCAACTTTTGGTTTCTTGTCAACCAATTGTCCAAAACATTAGCATGTTTAGGGTAGTGACCATGTAATATTTGTCTATATAAATAAATAAATGAATTATATATATATATATATATATATATATATATATATATATATATATATAGAGAGAGAGAGAGAGAGAGAGAGAGAGTAAATGTGGTATTTTGGTTACTGCTAATGAAGTGAAGGGCAGGATAAACAAAGGGTAACCCCCCCCCCCACTCCTTCTCTCAACACTTTTGAAGGCCTTGTTATTAAAATTGTAAATAATATTACTTTGGTAAATAGTGTAATATCTGTTCTGTCCTCGGTCATAGAAGGAAAAACTTTTCTTGACTGGAACAATTTTTATCTTTGTCTTATCCAGAGATCCCCTTTTTGGGAAGTCGGGCATCCCCTACATGAAAATACAAACCTTGTAACTTTGCCCTCATTGTGTGTGTGTGGGGTGGGGTGGGGGGTAAATAGAGACTTACCACAGTGTTGATGTGTTCCATTATTTCATCTAATCTTTGATCATCTAAATTATGAGAGTCTGTTATTTCCATCACTGGAACTGTGTCGGGATAAGTATCGTCAAGGGTAAATTGAATAGTAACCATGGCTGGAAAATAAACATTTTTTTATTAGATATTTCTTTAAAAAAAAAAAAAAAAATTTTTTTTAAATAAATAAATAAAAGAATATGTTTTAAATAATATAATATCTTTATTCTTAAATAATTTGGCTCTCCCCCCCCAAAAAAGAAATTAAAAAAAAAAAAAAACCACAAGGAATAGTGAGAAAGAATTTAAACAAAAGGATATTACACCTATACAAATACGAAAGAAAGGATCTTAAATATGAATATTTAAGGTTAGTGCATTTATTTAAAACTAGTTTGGGTGCTATTAGGCAGGCAGGCAGGCTCAAACCCGTGACACGAAGGCAGAAAAGAAAGTGAAAGAAAACCGGACATCATACCTCTACTCCATGACGCAACCCTAAGTTCAGAACATTGAAATTAATAAAGTCATTCCAACCAATACGATGATTTGCAAAAATGGAGACGCCAAAAAAAAATAACGACCCTCCTTGTAGAAAACTGCCCAGTTAAGGGTGAAGGAATTAATGTTTTTAGCCAATTTTTCGATATTTGTTGTCCGAAGGGTCGAGCTTCAAAACGATACCGATCTCATGAAAATTTGCCGCCTCTGTTGAAAGTTTAAGGCAGACATACAAAACATACATTTAGACAGACAGGTGAGATTTATATAATAGACTAGCAGGGCTACCCGGCGTTGCTCGGGACCGTATAAACAATGAAAAAACAAAAGCAGATATTGAACATACGTTTTATTCTTAGGGGAGAGGAATCTTTCATCTCAAGTTTTGGCGTTACAAACAAACATTTGTCTTTTATATATATAGATAATGACAGGCTTTTTGGGGCCCCCCCTCGAAGATAACTGATCAGTTGACCAACTTCTAGTGGTCCGTTTGACGTGAAATTTCGATATTTGTCATCCGGGTGATGGGGCTTCGATATGATACCAAATTTGTCAAGTTTGGTTCCGTCTTTCAAAAGTTTTAGCATTACAAACAAACATACATACATACACACAGACGTTTGGCTTTTATATATATAGATAATTGTGCTTTAAAATTTATGAATTCTTTATACAGATGAAACCGGATTATTTAGCTTGTGTGTGGCATATGATACAAGGTCGTTACGGCCCATAGGACAATTAAAGAAATAAAAATAAAATTTGAAAAAGCCTTCTAATCCTGTCTGCAAGAAAATTATCCCCGGGTGGTGATGACATTTGTTGTTTATGCATATTTTTTAGGATTGATGATGGCCCATATTGAAGTAAAGATAAGAACAAATATAGCGGACCATATATACATTAGTACAGGCCAAAACAATTGTTTGCTCATATAGTCAATAAACTAACTTTTTGGGGGTGAGCTTAATGAATGCTTGTTCCCAGTAAGGAATAAAGTGATAAAATACTAATATATTTTTACACAAACATTTATGGCATCACTACACCATGATTAGTATGTTTCAGTCAACTAGTTTTAGATAACTAGAGACATCATAAGGTGGTTGCTTTTCCAAAGGACTGAAATTTTGGCAAAGCAACATCGCTTGATGAAGTCTCTACTTATCTATAACTAGTTGACTGAAACATACTCATGATTGTGTCCATCCCATAGCCTTGAGCCCCTGGAGGGGCAAAGGTGATCCACACCTTCATAGATGCTTTTGTAGTGAGGAGTTCTTTTTTCGGAATGAGGGTGCTAGCCACATGCCCAACCTTCACAGAAGGTACATACAGCACCCATCTGGTACTGGCCAGGCTCAACATTGCTTAACTTCAGTGATCTAGCGGGAACCAGTGTCAATGTGATTGTGCCGTACTCATGATTGCGATACCTAAATGTTTATGCAAAAACAAATAAAAAGTATATCTTGCACTGCTTCATGCTGAGCACTTTTGTATAAACATTGTTAAATTCATTGAACATTCGTAATCTGGAATTATATATATATATATATATATATATATATATATATATATATATATATATATAATTTGAGGTTGTTATTTTCCAGAAGTAAGGTAACTGTGAAATATAACAAGGTTAATACAAGAGTGCTCAATATCTGAGTAGAGCAAGGTATACTTCCAATTTGTTTTTACATAAGCAGTAATGTGTTGCTACACAGTCATGAGCATGTTTTTTTGGGGGGACCTCTAGTATTTAGTAACTAAAGACCTCTTCAGGCAAACATGTGCGCAGAAAAAATCTCTCTCCATTATTTCGCCGTCTCACACCTGACTTCTTAAACCCCCACCCTACCTATCTTTTTCTCTCACCCCAACACAGACAAAAATCCACACCCACTTAATCTTGTTTTACGCACAGCAGAACCTCCCTCACCTCCTTTTCCCCCGAACAGCTTTTTACTGTAAGATGACTTTTGATTTTCCTGACTTAGCTTTCATACAAGCGTGATTGCCTGAAGAGGTCTCTAGTTATTAAATACTAGAGGACCGAAACACACTCATGATTGTAACAAAAAATTACTGCTTATATAAAAACAAATTGAAAATATATACCGTACTTTGGGGTAATTGCGCCATCTAAAAAAAGTGCTCTTTATATGTGTGGTTGCCAAAAGAGCTCTTTTAGCCAGTTGGTGCAATTACCCCGAAGTACACTATACATACTAGCAGTTCAGCCCAGCTTTGTTCGGGCCCTATATACTGTTCATAACTTTATGTGCATATGTATACATATTAAAAAGTTTGACTCGTGTCCAGGTAACCTACATCTAAAATTTCAAGTCTTTAGACCCAAAATTGGCAGAGGAGTTTGGTAGAGTCTGCAACGGTCAACTCTTTCAACTTTGACCCCTTTTCAGCTAAAACCAATCAAAAAGCTTGCCCTATGTTTGAATACACTTTATGTAAAATTTCAAATGTTTAGACCAAAAATTGGCTTAGTAATTTGGTAGATAACGCAGAGGTCAGTTTTTAAACTTTGACCCCAATTTTGACCCCTTAACATTTGTTTTGGGATCAAATCAAATTAAAGTTTGATCTATGTTCAAGTAACCTACATCGAATATTTCAAGTGTTTAGACCCAAAATTGGCAGAGGAGTTTGGTAGAGTTTTCAAAGGTCAAATTGTTGAACTTTGACCCCTTCAGAGCCAAATTTCTGGCTGAAAACCAATTAAAAAGATTTTCCCAAATCTCAATGCTCTTATGTCAAATCTCAAGTCTGTAGACTGAAAATTGACAGAGTAGTTTGGTAGGGAAATGTACACACACAGACAATTTCACTTTTATTTATATATATATATATAGAAGAGGCGATTTGAGCACTATAAAAGTGGTGGCGGGTGTCTATTTAAATAGACATTCCGACGAGTTATTTACGGGCGTCAATTCCATGGTCGAGTGGGAGAACTGCCAACTGTCAACACGACGGTTCTAGGTTCAATCCTTGGCTTGGGAGAGATGCTAAGCTAGCGGCACTGATGAGTTGTGATACAACGAAACAGGACTGTATGTCGATGACTACAAATATATATATATATACGGTTTTTATATTTGTATGAGAAAATCCTTTTTGGAGTTAATATTCTTGTTTTTTATTATGGAAATCACTCCAGACAAGGTATCAAACACTTGATGTAAAAAAAAAAAAAAAAAAAAAAAAAAAAGAAAACATACTTCAATGTCAAAATCTACCCAACACTAAGTGTTTGCTACATTCCAACCCAAAGAACATCAATTCTTCCCCCTTTGTCAGAAACATTGCTCATGAAATGTGGGGAAGCATAAGTTACGAGGTTGTCAAAAGTAAACACATTTTATTTCACTATTCTTAGAAATCAAGGATATTTTTTCTAGTGCTTGATTTCTGTACAAGACTAGCAGAGACACTTGACGTCGCCTGGGATTGAATGATCAACAAATGTTTCACACTCTCATATTTTTATTGCTATCGAAATCGGTGACATCGTCCATTTTTCAATCAAATCCATTGATTGTTTGTTCTAGTTGAAAACCCATCACAGGGCACCGAGAGGAAGCTTCACATGCTTCCCCACAGTGACTTAGTCCATAATACATTGTAGTCTACATTGCACTGTAGAGAATCTACTGTTGCTTTTATAAATTATTTCTTACTAGCAGGCCACCCAGCATTCTTCGATCATAAAATATGCTTAAATATGATATTCTGATTAATACAGATTTCATATTTATTATATTATATTGGATCCAATATATAGTAATGATTTAAAAAGTTTTTAAAACAATGATTTGTGCGCCACCACAGAGAATCGAAATCAAAACGTTTAGCTTATGATTTACTTTATCCTTTGAGGTTAATGCCTGAACTATGATGACATGTTTGCTGCAAGGCTAAAAATTAAAACATGAAGCAATAGTTATTACGTTACGCATGTATATTCATAATGCTGTCAATCGACCTTCACTTGGCAAATTCCATTTTTTGATTTCCACACTTCTGCACTGATTTTCCCCAACTAAAATCCAAATATATAGTTTCGCATGGGTTCAAATACTCTATATATTAAGTTTCATATCTGTAAACCAAAAGCTAACAGAGGAGTTTGGTAGGCAAAATTTTTTAAACAAACATATATACACATACATAAATATAAAGAGAGGTTTGTGTGTATTATAACCGTTTTATGCAAATATTTCGCAAGTATAAATCATGTAGAATATCTGTATGAATATAATTACACATAATAGTTAATTAAAGATGATCATCCCATAAGAAAACCAAAAAAAAAACTAATAAGGAATTAATTAAAATGAATGTTTAAAAGAATATGCGAATTAGATACATCTTTTGCAAATGAATGCAATTCCATGACCCGTATATACAATAGTTTATATTGGGAGTTATTTATTGTTTATAGAATTAAGTGTAGCAATGGGTTTTAGCTGAAGATGTTTATATAAATTAGCTAGGTTAAATATAAACAAAATAACCTTGGGCAGGCAGATGTGGAATGGTCACGCATTAGAGATACGTGTGCTTTTTGAATGATGATGTAACGAAACTGAGGTTAGGAGATTGGGAAGTTTAGTCGAAGAGTTGGAGGTTGGTCACGGGAGTGAACAGACGGCCAGGAAGCGAGGCTGGGTAGAATAAACATAAAGAAATGTAGACTCTTGTGAAGACCATTTGAGACAACTGAAATAAATTTATATTTAAAAAATATAAAGTGTTGCTCTGTGGTTTCACAAAAGAAGGAAGAACAGATGTCTCAATTGGGTATAGTTGGTTGTTTCATGTTTCATCACGGAGCTCAGCAGTGGTGATAGAAATCTTGAAGAAAGAAAAGGTATGAAGCATATATTATTCTTCTTATACAAAAATGATACCTTATGTAAATATGAATTGTAATATATACCCGTGTGATAACTCTCTGATACAACATGACCCAGTTTATACCTCGATATCATATCCTCCTGGCTAAACAAACATACATACGATTTATACGCTTATAACAAATGTTATAAGAACAATATCTCTCCGCACCTCTCTATGTAATATAACTGTTTTAATATCTCCCCACCACTCAATATATAATCCCACTTCACATAATACGTTTATAACAGATGTTATAAGAACATAATATAACATTTGTACACATTGTGACTATGTATGGAGAGCGAAACCTGGCTAGTGAGGGTTGAGGACATGTGTTGCATGGAAAGAAATAATGAGAACAATACGATAGTAGATAGGTAGCTATCACTCACTATTTCCCATGCCATACTCACCTTGCCTCATCTCATTTCAGGCTCTGATGTAAAGGACATCTGTTTTCACATCGTCCAGCAACCAAGAGAAGATGAGGACTTTCATTTATGTCGTTTACATCAGAGCCGAAAATTATGACATATTTCGTTCTTCATCTCCATGCTTATTTCCAATAAAGTTTCAGTTAAAGTTGAATGAAATGACGTAAGAAGTATATGACCGCCATTTATATATGGTTGTACTTGCGTGCACGCGTTCTCGACCATTTGAGGACAGGCCTCCATGTGAACCAATCATAAGCAATAATAACTCTGAAGACAAAATATTTATATCACATCGAATTGATTATGTTTACTGCCGTCATAAACTCCCTGTGGGAGGAGGAGATAGATAGGTAGCTATCACTCACTCTAGTTCCCATGCCATACTCACCTTGCCTCATCTCGTTTCAGGCTCTGATGTAAAGGGCATCTGTTTTCACGTCGTCCAGCAACCAACAGAAGATGAGGACTTTCATTTAGATAGATATATAAATTAGGTCATAGTCAGTTAACGTACTTCCTAACTTCCGGCATAGCGCTAATGGAAGTGGTGACAACACATTGTGGTTATGTATAGAGAGTGAACACTAGTGGGATGATGGCAAAAATCCTTGCATAAAAAATACACAGCCTTGAAGATGCTTTTAACATTTCAGTATAACCGACTAATGACACAGTGGAACAACCGCACGTTTTTTAGGTGAAAGTTCTGTTCTTAATCATATGGTGAAGCTCTCCAGTAAGAGAAAGAGAGAGAGTATGCTTTAATTTTTTTTTTTTTTTTTTTTTTTAATCTACTCTGAAGTTCTTCTTTTGATCAATCGTATTTTATGGCTGTATAACTTTTAAGGGTCATTTATTAAGCATGAATTTCACATACCAGTCACTGATACATCCCCAACACTCAGTTCGACAAAATCTGAATTCTTTTTTTAGTAGGTGATAACCTAGTGTCTGTTTTGCTGAGGTTTGGTTCTGTGTAGTTATAGGAGGTTCAACCTCAGTGACTGGTATGTGGAATTCATACTTGATAAATGATCCTTAAA
This sequence comes from Euprymna scolopes, assembly GCF_053919585.1. Lineage (NCBI taxonomy): Eukaryota > Metazoa > Mollusca > Cephalopoda > Sepiida > Sepiolidae > Euprymna > Euprymna scolopes. The sequence goes on along the minus strand of NC_136493.1, from coordinate 47,364,291 downwards.
AGTTATACAGCCATAAAATACGATTGATCAAAAGAAGAACTCAAGAGTAGAATAAAAAAATTATAGCATACTCTCTCTTTCTCTTACTGGAGAGCTTCACCATATGATTAAGAACAGAACTTTCACCTAAAAAAAGGTGTGGTTGTTTTACTGTCATTAATTGGTTATACTGAAGTGTTAAAAGCATCTTCAACGCTGTGTATTTTTTTTTTTTTTACAAGGATTTTTTGCCATCATTCCACTTCTTGCACTTTGCGAAATGGTTACCTCATTACTAGGGATGTGACAACAGCATATTCTTTTCATTGTTTTGACTCAAGTAAATATCCATTAATATCTTATATGTTTTATTGTATTTATTTGCTTCCCTACCAAAGCAAATTAGGCACAAGGCCGTTTTTAATGTGGGGTAAAAACCAGCTCCCCTAAAAATAGGCAAAAAGGGGGCACTCTGGTTACCAAAAATAATAATTGCCCCAGTATAGAGGGTTTCCCCTCCATTGACTGGTACAAATTATCTTTAAGTGCAGCATCTGCAGAACAGATACTACACTTTGATCCCGGCCCGAAGGCATAGACCGATGTGGTTCTCGGTTGATTGACAGTGTCTTACTTTGCTTGATATATACTTCAGAGGCGAAAGAATGAAAAGAATATTCTGTTGTCACAGCCGTACTCCTTACTTTTTGCATGAGGCAGCTCTGCCAGGAAATACCAATGAGGCTGTTCAAAAATTGGCGAGGTCATCATTTTTTTACCTTTAGTGTTATCAGATAAGTAACATCTTCGCTCATCAAACAATATCATTTTTTTATATGTGTGAAAGGTGATAACGTACATACAAACATGAAATGCTTCAGCAAGTTATTATATAGATTATTTGTCCCTGTTGATTTGCCTCCTCACGAGGGGTAATGCGAGACACAAGGTTCTTTTGAAAGATGAAAATCCAGCTCACAAAGAAAGGGCATTCTGGTTTGGGACAAAAATAAAACTGCCTCAGTCTAGGAGGATTTCTCATTTTTTTTGTGGGCCAAAGTGCACATGCTACTTGTGCACTGGCTTTTCAAGCCTCGCCTTCTGACCTTGTGTCATATTTTCCCACAGTGAGAGGAGGTAAGTACCTGAAAATATATATATTTTTTTATTATTTAGAAATGGGAAGGGAGCAGGTGACCTTACCCAGTTCATCGGTTTCCTCGATTCCTTGGGGAGCAATTTCAATCACAAACACATAATTTGGATCAGTTTCCAATACTGCAAAGAAAAAAAAAAATTGTAATAAATCAATCAGATTTGAAACATTGAATTTTCAGTTACTCACACATTTACACTTTCAAAGTGCATGAAATTAAAAAAAAAAAAAATAACTGTGGATAAATAATCAATTGTTAACTATTCTGCACTTTCAACTAACAATTTCCAGGATTAAATCTGACACACTGCTGTCAAAGCTCGCTACTCCAAAATCTGACACATTTTCAATTCAGCAATCACCATAATACCACATTTACTCTATGGATTACCTGATTCTAAACATCTCCAATAGTTTCATATGATTTTATTTACAATTTCAGTTATAGTCACCATTGTTTTTTTGGTTTTTTTTACTTCTGGTTTCTGCTCTGCAGACGGGATGACAATAACAAGCAAGATATGGTCCCTCCTAATTTATTATTAGTACATAATCTCCACCATAACTATATCTTTTTATTACAAATATTTTTCTTGTAATTGAAAATGTAAGAAGTTTTTTTAGTTTATCAAATGCTCAAACCAATCCATCTGTTTGTAATTTGTTTTTGTATTATTTGAATTATTCAAACTACTGCTCTAACCTTGAGTGCTATTTTCACAACGTTTAGGTTAATGTAACTACTGATCTTCTTCAGGTGCATCTTGTTGAACTCAGGAATCATCTTATAGAATTTGGCAATCTGCATGAAATTCCGAATGGAATGCTATATTTAATCCATGGGGTATAACCATGGCCATTGTAAGGGATGGCCCATCAGCTAAAAAAATGACATCATCGCCAAGGCCCTAGCAAGCAAGATATGTGGAATATTTAGACTGTCGATAATGAGCAGAAATTTTTACAGAAAGCATTAGGAAACTTCAAAATTGGATTTAAAAACAAAGATAAATAAAGAACACAATGATTTATACTGAAACTCGTAAATAAAAAAAGAATTGAAAGATGGGAAAAGTTGTTTGTTTATGCGTTAAAAGCAATTGAACATTTCGTTGAATTATGGATTTTAAAGATTAGAATATGGTCTTTATATTTACTTACTAGCGGGAGTACCCGGCGTTGCCTGAGTTTTTGTTTCCGGGACGGGGGGGGGGGAGTTTTAAAAAATGTTATGGTAGGTAAGTAGGAAGGATCAAACCCGGAGTCATGAGTAAAAGTAGGAAAATAAAGTGTGAAAAAAAGACAAAAAAAAAACATCTGCAACGTTAACAGTTTGGCCACCAAGAAAAGTCCATTCCAGTTGTTTAGGAAAAAAAAAAAAAAAAAAAAAACGACTACGGTAGGTCGGCGCGAACGTGAAAATATAATGTGAATTGTCCAGCACGCTAACCACTACGCCACAGAGCACTGCAGCTTAGTTTAGTGATTTTAAATAACTTCACATGAAAGAACTACGAAGCCAAACCGGTGTTCTCTTCTCAACTGTTCCTTGTGAACGATCCCCAAACGGTGTTAAGTGGTGGCAGGGGGAGGAGGAATTTATTAGAGAGAAAATATTTTACCACTTCCATTGATCTTAACCGATTTTGGCCGTGACTTCTCAGCAGAAAAAGTATAGAAATCTAAGATTATCGAGGAATTTGAGAAATAATAAGCCTATAACACACCTCAGATATTGTTCTGCCGTTTGTGCATATTATATTTGCACGAAATATCTTGATTTTTAATCCTATTAATGTCAAAATCAGACGGGAAAAAATGAGTTCATTTTATTTATATAGAGATAAATTACATTTAAGAAAAGGAAGAAACACAATTTGATTTGTAGCGAAACTGAAGTTTATTCAATATAAATAAATAAAAATTATGTGTGTGAGATTTTGTATGTTTGAAGCAGAAGACAATCAAATGTTGCAAAATATGAAATATAAATTAAGACAATAAGCAAATATTTAAATTAAACAATCTATATATCTATAAAAGTGAAAATGCCTGTGTGTGTGTCTGTCTATTTGTGTACATTTCCCTACCAAATAACCAAATTTCCAAGTTAAATTCAATCTTTACGGTATCTTTTGTTTATTAAATTGTTAGGTGAAAGGGATCAAGTAAAGATTAGATATCCCGTAACAGAAGACAAATATTGGCGAACATTTCAAGTGACACCGGTTGTTCGACCTTGATATTGCTGTTGGTTGTTTGTAAACTCGTCACATAGCAGACATGGTTGAATGTTCGTGAGCAAGATTTTTTTTAAAAATATATTTCCAAAACATTTAAAGATTTAAAAGAGAAAAAATATATTTACAAAACATTTTAAGATTTAAAAGAAAAAAAATATATTTACAAAACATTTTCTTTAATATTAAATATTTACAAAACTTTTAAGGATTAAAAAAATTACTTTTTTCTATTTACACAAAACTTTTTGTGTAAGTAACAAAACGAACATAAATTTAACAAAATATATTAAAATAAATGAGTGCGTTTTTGTATTTGTATTTACAGTTTTTATAAAACTAATAATAATAATTATAATCTATATATATATAAAAGTGAATGTGTCTGTGTACATTTCCCTACGTAATAACTGTCAATTTTAAGTCTACAGACTCGAAATTTGATATAAAGGGTACTAAGATTTGGGAAAATCTTTGTAATCTGTTTTCCACCAAAAATTTGACTGTTAAGAGGTCAAAGTTTAACGATTTGACCTTTGAGAACTCTACCAAACTCCTCCGGCAATTTTGGGTCTAAACACTTGAAATTTTAGATATAGGTTCTTTGGACATGGATCTAACTTAATAACTTGATTTGAGCCCAAAACAATAAATGTTAAGAGGTCATAATACGGGTCAAAGTTTAAAAAAAAAAGATTGACCACTTTGTTTTTTGTTTGTTTAACATACACCTCCAAATACCAGGGCAACGCCGGGCTGAAATGCTAGTTATAATAAAAATTAAAAAAATAAAAAGAATGAACTATATTAATTAAAAAACATTAGAAACTGAAAATTTTGGACGCTAAACTTACTTGTATTTAATTTGTCTTTATGGAGAAGTAAGCAAATAGCAAGTTTTTAGGGGTTTTTTTTTTTAAATAAAAATGAAAGTTATAAAAAGATTTGTATCTTGTGATACTACACTTCATCTTTATAAAAATAAAAGTTATAAAACATATGTGAATAAAATATATTTTTTTAAATCTCGATTGCTTATACTTGTGATTGTATTATGCATGAAAATTGCCTCGCTCTAGAAGGATTTCTCCTTCATTGACCACCTACATACATCGCATTTTAAATAAATATTGAATTGTATTAAAAACGCACAAAGAAAGATAAAAAAAAAAAAAAAAAAAAAAAAAACACACACACTGTACATAAAAATTAATCTTGGTCGCAAAAATCCGAACAAGTCAGTTATTTTATATTTGTTTCTGCTATTAAAAAGTTTGGTTATAATAATTTTATTTAAATTTTTTTTAAATTATGTATTTTTTAATTGACATCATCCGAAATTCTCAGTTATAACATCGGTTTATTTATTTATTTGGTATTATTTCACGACCTGCCCCAGCATAGTATAAACACCCCCAACTACCCCCTGTTAAGAACGGTTTCCAGAATAAACACCTCCCAACCTCCCTATGTTAAGAACGGCTTTTGTGGTTGGGGGTGTTTATTCCGAAAACTGTTCTTAACATAGGGAGGTTGGAGTGTTTACAATATGCTGGGGCACGTCGGAAAAATTTACCATTTATTTATTTATATTATTATTAATATTATTATTATTATTATTATTATTAATAGTTTTATTAAAAGTTCTGTAAATATATAAAAAGAACGTACTCAGAAAGACACCCATTTATTTAAATATATTTTGTTTAAATACATTCGTTTTATTACTTACATTAAAAAGTTTTGTGTAAATAGAAAAAAAAAATTTTTTTTTTTAATCCTTAAAAGTTTTGTAAATATTTAATATTAAAAAAATGTTTTGTAAATATATATTTTTTCTTTTAAATCTTTAAAAGCTTTGTAAATATAATTTTTTAAAAAATCTTGCTTGCGAACATTCGACCATGTCTGCTATTTGACATGTTCACAAACAACCAACGGCAATGTCAAGGTCGAACAACCGGTGTCACTTGAAATGTTCGCCAATCTTTCTTTGTCTTCTGCTACGGGGTATCTAATCTTTACTTGATCCAGTGAAAGTACAGAATAGTTACAAAATATCTCCCTCATACAGTTAAGAATCGTTTTCTGAATAATAACGTTATTATTTCAGCACAGTGCAGAAACTGCAGAAGTACCAAAACTAATAGGTACTTCTGCATTTCTCAGCCTGCGATTTCCACAAAGTTACTCGAGTGTGCCCGGCAGATGACAAGAAAACCCAGAAACAATCAACATGCAGTTTTCTGGATATTAAAACATTTTTTCTAATGCATTACTTAATAAATTTCAGTGGTCGTCACCATTCTTAACATGGGGAGGGAAGTGTAACAATTTGTGGTTTTTTAATAAGGCTCGCCCGGCCATTTCCAGTTATTCCCGTCATCTACCGGGCACACCCAAGTAACTTTGTAGAAATCGTTAGTCAATAAATGATGCACAAGTACCAAAAGTAATCGATATGAAAAATAGTCTTTGTTTGGAAATGTTTTGTTGGTCCCCTGACAAAAGGAGGGTAGACCTGTTAATTCACCCTTGTCTGTTCATCTGACCGTCTGTCCGCACTTTTCTCAATAACTACGCCTTGGAATTTTTGGAAATTTTGCACAAACATTAAACATGATACGAGTAAAAAAGTAACAGAACGGATTTCCCGGGAAAACTGGTTGCCCCCCCCCTCCTCATCCTAGGGGTGCCTTCCGGGTTAAAATGGCTAAAATTGGCACTTTTGTGCTTATTAAAAAAAAAAAAAAAATGATGCCTTGGATTTTTATAAAACTTTCTGAAAAGTTGTAACTAACTGATTTCTATATAATTTTATTTGTCTATACCTTGCAATAACTCCCGGGTGTGCCCCAGGGGCTCTTTTATGGCTAATAAAAATGCTCCATTTTTGGGACTATTTTACCATATTTGTCCAAAAGTTTCTGTGTATGTCTATTTAGCAGTTCTGCATAGCACTGAACTCAAATTTAAATATGTTAAGGCCTAAAACTACACCGTTTGTTCATTTTTACCAGGATTTGATGTCCCCTGAGGACTTTTGGGGCTAAGTGTATGTGTGGAGGGGGGGGGGGCAATGTTGAACTTAGTCATTTTTTTTTATGCTTCATTCACTGTGCACTCACAGGACACCACGCATCACTTGTTTTTTTTATTACAAATACTTAAATGTTTATTGTTAGGTGAAAGTTCCAAATCGCTAACTCCCTCTTCACCATGTAAAAAACTATTTTCTAAAGAAAAAAAATTACATTGTTTAGAAAGCCATTTTTAGCAGGGGAATGGGGGTAAGGTTCACGTTATCGCAAAGGAAGACAATCATTAATCAGAAAGGACCATAGGAATTTATCACCATCGTTTGGGAAGCTAAAATCGAAATTAAAAAAGAACAATCTTGACTATGAGCACAATTTCATAGCAAAAAAGATGGGGAGCATAACAAACGAAAAAAAAAAAACACAGCATTTTTTTTTGTTTTTGACTTGAGAGTCGCCACTTATCAAGCGCCGAAGGCCACTCGAGGATAAGGGTTAATGGATGTAAGGTGGTAGTGTAGTTATCGTTAACGGTTGAATTGGTTAGAATTTGATTATTTATGGGGACAGCTCCACAAGAACTTATTTACATTGAATTTGAAGACTACCATGTTGTATTCAACCAAGAAAAAAAAGACAGCAGAACAGTGTTCTACAGACGGGCAGTTGTGGAAAAGAAGCTTAGTTTAGATTTAGGTACAGATAGGTGGGGGGGGCGGGAATTGTTTATAATGGTTGTAACTAGTCGAGTTTTTTTTTTTGTGAAAGTTTGGCAAGGGGGGACCATAGATTGGAGTTCAGTCGAGCACTTATCATGAAAATAAAATAAAATAAAAATAAAATCCGGGGCAGGTTAGTGTAGGCTTCTTTCCCCCCATCCCACCCAATCCTTTTTCAGAGTAAACCTCATACTGTTTTTTACTTTGTTTAGCACGGAAAATAAGTCAATCTCTAGGTGGGAGTGGAACTTAAGTGGGAGCAAAAGAAACATGAGTGGAATTTGGGAGTGGATGGTCTCTTTCCTAGATATTACACTTTACACGAAGGCCAGGTAGTACAGAGGTAGTAATTGTTTGTAGAAACTGATAGTCTTTATAAAAATTTAAAGGTCACCTGGTCTAGTTTCGGTCTGTATATAAACGTGTGGGTGGGTATATTGTTATTTGTGTGACATCATTGTACGTCTGCCAATCAGGTCACAACACAAACAATCGTCAATTAATTCAACTTACAGCTGTTTTCACCTCAAAACATATGTTGTTGCATGTTCCAAATACGGTCAGTCGGTCAACTAGCCGTATGGATTGATATGGTGAGCATAGCGAAGACACAGAGGATCATTTGATTGGAATACAGAATAATTACCAACAGCAATGAACACTATGGTAAACAAACAACAACAACAAAAAATCGTACATTATAGTTTTAAGTGTTGAGAGCGTTTTTTAATGCACTAAAAAAAAAAAAAAAAAAAAAGAAAAGAAAACGACCTCTAAAAATTGGGCAAAACTGCAGTGTTGTTAACAATTGAGAAATCGGGTTTGTATTACTATACACACAGATTCGAAAAAGTTACAAAAAAAAATAAATAAATAAAAAATAAATGTTTTCAAAGGCAAGATAAGTTACTTTTCTAACTAACTGGATAATGTTTTTAGTGTTTTTATTTAATGTAACATGTTTATTCAGCTCGGACAACATAGTAACTTATCTTGCCTTTGATAACATTTATTTGTTATATACGATATCTTTTAGTTTATTAAAATTATTAGATAAAAAGTACAGAACAGTTCATTACAAAATACTCTCTCCCCACATGTTAAGAATGGGTTTCGGTTCTTATCCAAAATTCAACCTAATTAAAGAAAAACAAAAATACAGAAAAAATCTTTATGGTGTATGTACAATGTCATATTCCAAAATTCACATAAATTGATCAAGTAATTTTTTTAAGAGAAAATCATTTTGTTGCCATTTCTAGCGATTAATAGTATATCGTAACCATTACAAGGCTGATTTGAAAATTTCAGTAGTTCGAATTGAGTTGTCCTCTTAATTTATTATATATGGCGGATCAAGACAACGTTCTGGCTTCCTCAAAAACATGACTTTCTTAGTTTTAAAAAAACTATTTGATCAATTTACGTGTTTTTTTTTTTTTGTTGTTGTTGTTTTTATGTAAATATGACATATTCGTTCCGTGACAGGTATGTACATTATAAAGATGGGTTTGTTATAGGCACCGCCAAAACTGGGGGGGCAGGTCAGTACTTTTTGACGGACCGTCTTTTTAAAAAACTACCAAAAATCAGGTAATTATCCAATCAATACGAAATTTTCAGCGATTATTTAGAGAAGAATGAATTTTATAACAGTGCACTTATTTTTCATAAACAATATTTATATATATATATATTTGTTTTTTGCTCACAACCCTCCCCCCTTTGTTTTGCGGGGATTCCAAATATGCTTAAAATAATCATCTGAAACTGAACAAAACATATTATGTTGTTGTATAGATCAAAAAAAAAAATACTTGTTTGCATACCTTATTTTGATGTCTGAATATCAAAACTTCGATTGTGTTTAATTATCCCGCTTTTGAGTTTTGAAGTGTGAAATTCGGTGAATATGTTATGTAAAATAATTAATTTAAGTTAAGCAAAACAAAAAGAAGTTTTTTTTAATATTTATACGAAAAAAGCCATTTTAAAATCTTTAATAAATGAATAATTTCTTTTTAGCGAGCCGAATAATGCATGACCATTATTAAACAGGGCATGCTTTGAAGAATCAATACAAAAAAAAATTTGATAAATATTGTGCCCTTTGTGTTAAAATTATCGGGTTTGTATTACTGTACACATAGATTCGAAAAAGTTGTCAAAAAACAAATATATAACAAATAAATGTTATCAAAGGCAAGATAAGTTACTTTTCTGCCTAACTGGATATATTTTTTGTGTTTTTATTCAATGCAACATATTTATTCAGCTCGAAAAACATACAGTGTTTACCGATGTATTCGAAAATTCAAGATGGCGTCTCACACCCTCTTTAACACTGTAAGTTTGGAAAAAGGTGTTATAAATAAAAAACTATACAAAATACTATTAAAAACCCGCCGAATATATGTCAACCTATGTCACAGTAACATATATTGAGTGAGTTTTTAACAGTATTTTATCCGGTTTTTTATTTATAACATCTTTTCCCACACTTACAGTGTTAAAGAGAGAATCAGACGCCATCTTGAATGTTCCAATACATCGGTAAACACTGTATGGTTTTCGAGCTGAATAAACATGTTACATTGAATAAAAACACGAAAAATATATCCAGTTTGGTAGAAAAGTAACTTATCTTGCCTTTGATAACATTTATTTGTTATATATTTGTTTTTTGACAACTTTTTCGAATCTATGTGTACAGTAATACAAATCCAAAATATCATTATTTTTTCGATCAAGTTTGGAAACGTTTGGCGTTTTTCGATTACGGTGGACCAAACGCGCTGAAATAGTTTTTTTTTATTCTGCTTTAAATTGCCCCCCTCCCCATTTTGGAGAGCCTGGCCCCCACACACATACACATTAAAAACCAAACTCATACAAATAGTCACCCATCTGATACTGGCCAGCCTCAGCGTTAATAATACATTGAAATTTTCGTCACTGAAAAATAAGGGTTTTTTTTTTTTGGCTTTTTGGTCTTCCGTAGTTTGCTTTTTATCAAGCACAAATGTAAACAGTAATCAAATCGACTCGAAGTAACTGGCTACCTATATGAATAAGTGGAATTATTTGAAATCCAGGTACTTATAATATTTTTGCATATTCTCATAGAAAATCACCCTAAATCTTAGTTAGACAAGAAATAAACAAATTAATTCTTTCAAAAACCTTCTTTTTTTTTTTTTTTTAACTATTTATATACGTTTTTGTGCAAAACAAAAAACGCCAATTGTTAACTTTTGGGGAAAATTTAACATTTAAAATTTAATTAAAAATAGTAGAAAAAGTTTTACATTATTCTGCTTTCTATATCATAAAATTTAGGGTTTTATCTTTCTGGAAAAAAAAAGTTACTCAGAAATAATGGATTTTAATAAATGTAATTTCGTTTTAAAAAACAACAACAACTTGATTTTTCGGCCATTTTTGGCGGTGTCTAGTTTTATAATTAAAATTCACAGAGGTACGAAAAAGTCGTCAAAAAAAAAAATATATATATATATATATATATATATATATATATATATAAAAATGTAATTTTGGTTTGTTAAAAGTGAATAAAACCATATTTCTACGTTACCAATTTAATTGAAATTTTCAGAAAATCTATCTGTAAAGTCAATGAATGTTTGCATGTTATTAAAATAATTTTACATTGCGAATTATAAAAATATTTATTAAAATATAAATATTTTTCGAAGTCATTTCTGCGAGACTGCCCAATAATATTTCTGGTAACTTCCGTTTCAACTACTCTCGAATTACAAGTAAAAAAAAAAAGTTACTCATGCAGACAGTGATCCGTGCTGAAATAATAACGTTATTATTAAAAAAGACATTCTTAACATGGGGAAGGGAGGGTGTTTTGTACCTATTCTGTACTTTAACCTTACAATTGAATAAAAACATAAAACTTTAATTAAACGCGGAAATACGATTTAAAAAATAGCGCGAATCACTCTCTGCATTAGCACAAAAAAAAAATCCCATATTTTAAAAATTTAAATTAATTTATGTACTTACCAATTTTAAAATTTTAAATACCTTTATTTATGTTAAGGCTTTTCACTCATGAAACATTACGTTTTAATTGTTTAGTTTCTTTTCACGGCATTGTTTACATAAAAAGTTTCATTTTTACGACATGCCTCAACGTATTATAAACACCCTAACCTTCCCATGTTAAAAAAAAACACGCCCTTCCATAAACCTCAAAAGCCGTTCTTAATATGGAGAGATTGGGGGGGGGGGGTTCATTCCGAAAGCCGTTTTAACATATGGAAGCTAAGGTGTTTATAATATGCTTGCTATCTATTATTTATTGTAAAAATTGCTTGAAATTTATTTTTTGACAAAAAAAAAATTAAAATTTGGTACTCCTTGGGCGTTGAGTTCCATAGCGACCAGCAGAAAAAAATAATAGTCGCTCCCTTAGTCCCCCACCCCACCCCGCACATAACATCTTTTATTTACTGACATTGCCGTAACTAAATGATTATTTGTCACATTTACAAACATTTATTTATTTTGAAAAAAAGCTTTAGTTTTTATGAATATTAAAAGAAAAATGGGTACTCATGCAGAGAGTGATCCGTGTTGAAATAATAACGTTATTATTTAAAAGGCCATTCTTAACATGGGGAGGGGAGGGTGTTTTGTACCTATTCTGTACTTTAACCTTGCAACTGAATAAAAAAACCCATAAAACTTTAATTAAACGTGGAAATACGATTTAAAAAATAGCGCGGATCACTCTCTGTATTAGCACCGAAAAATGTTACTAAACATTTATTAATAATTTCTCACTTTTACAAACATTTGATTTTAAATTTCTTTTTAAATGATGACTTTTTTTTTTTAATAGTATTTGCGGATGGGTATGTTGACAACCCCCCCCCCCAATGGTGTTTATTCCGAAATCTGTTGTTAACATGGAGAGGTTGAGGGTGTTTATTCTGAAAGCCATTCTTAACATTTGTGGAGGTGGACCTAATGTAAAAAAAAAAATAAATAAATAAAAAAAAAAAAACTAAATCATTTACTGATAACTTCTCACTTTTACAAATATTTTTTAATTTACATGTGCGGATGAACAAATTGTTGAATAGTGCGAAAACAAAACGTTTTTGTAATAAACTTCGGGATAGTTTTTTGGGTAAATATTTACATTTAGGTCCACCTCCACAATTTTCTTTTTTAAATGACGACTTTTATTGATAAATAAATTTACTTCTTCGCAACTTTCATTGATAAATAAATCTACTTCTCTGCAACGGGCACTGAACCCCTCCCCTTTTTTTAATAGTATTTTTGGGTGGGTATGCTAACAACAAATATCAGTTAAATTTTGCAAATAGCCCCCCCTCCAAAAGTGGTGTTTATTCCGGAAGCTGTTCTTACGATGAGGATGTTGGGGTGATTATAAGGTGGACCTAATCTAAAAATAAAACCAAAGAATAAGACAAGTTTTTTAAATGATTAAAATAATTTCTCACTTTTACAAACATTTTTACATGCGCACATAAGCAACTATTTTTTTTTATTAACTTTTTTTTACTTTTTTTATCTAAAAATTATTAAATTTCAATGAATAGAATAATAAATCATTTATCATTAATATGTGTTTTTGGTTTTGTGTTGAATGAAACTTTTTTTTTTCATTACAACAATAATGAACCAATTTAAATCTTCCAGCATGCGTTTAAGGGTTACGAAATTATCAATAAATCGTTTAGTTACTAAGCCAACCTCAATAAATAAAAAAATGTTACGTGTGCATGCATTAGCCTTGACTGGGGGGGGGGTCTAAGGGAGCGACCATTAAATAATTATGCTGGTTGCCATGGACCTCAACGCCCAAGGAGTACATAAAGTGGCACTTATGTTATCGTGCTATTTTTTAAAATAGTATTTTCATGTTAAATTCAAATTTTACAAAATCTTTTTCTTTTATTAATTTGTTAGGTGAAAGTACAGATAACCCGGTCGGTTTCTAATGCGTGGAAAATCTAGCCCCCCCCCCACAAAAAAAAAGGGTTACTCTGGATAGTAACAAAAAATTAAAATTGCCTCAGTCTCGAAAGATTTCTTCTCTACTGAACGAGGAAAAAAAACGGTGAAGTGTAGTTCACCTGTTTCTCTCTTCCTCTCTTAATATCTCTCTCTATCCATCTCTCCCTTTCCCTCTCTCAATCTATCTTTCTCTCTATATCACCCTCTCCATCTCTCTTTGAGCCCCTTTCTCTCTCTAACTCCCTCTATCTCTCTCCTTTCCTCTGTCTCATCCCTCTGTTTCTAACTCTCCCCCTCTCTCTTTATCTATCAATCCCTTTATCTCTCTATCTCCTTCTCTTTCTCTATTTTCATCTCACTTTCTCTTTTCTATCTATATATCTTCCTCTCTATCTGTCCATCTCTAATCCCTCATCCTATTTTAGTCTCCTAAATTAATTACAGTGAATAAGGCATTGTCAAAACATGGATAAATCCTATTTTAGTCACCTAATTTACTGACTGTGAGAATAGAAGTTATTTGGAAATTACTGCTACCTTGAACAGCACCAGAAGTAACTGGTAAAACCTTTCTAATTAAATTGATTTTGGCAGCCATTTGGTAACAAAATGACATAGCCTTAGCCCTTGCTGCATGAGGAATATCTGCGACCTTGCTGCCAAGTAGAAGAATTATTTATTCTACTTTAAAACATTCGATTTTTCAAAAATCTCATGTTCGACATCTCCAAAATATCCAATATGGGGAAAAATATTGCAGAAATGCAAACTTATTGTTTAGGATGAATGCACAATGGTACGCAAAAAATCACTTGAGGCTCTTGGTTGATCCTTGCAAGATTTGCGTGGCAATGTCAGACCATTTGGGAATGCAGTAATATTGCTTGCAGAAGATTTCAGACAAATGTTACCTGTTATTCTTCAATCAACATCAGCAGATGAAATAAATGCTTGCCTCAAATACTCTACTTTTTTTGTTCCATGTGAAGACATTAAACTTAACTCAAAATATGCATGTCCAGTTGCAGACTGTTCGATCCGCACAAAAATTTTTGCATCACTTGTGGGAAATTGGGTACGAAAAAGTGCCAGCTGATCAGAGTTAAGAGCAAAATTCTTTGACTTTTAACTTCTGTAATTTCTGTAATTTTATTTCATCAAAAGAATAGTTAGTTTAAAAGGTTTTTGCAGATATTCAAATTATAAGAATTCCACTTGACTGAGTGAATGAGCTATTCTTGCAGGTCAATACAAAGATGCCCATGAAAATAATGCTATTATTCAATGTAAAATTCCAAGTGAGGTAATCAAATACAAATCCATCGACACTGTTGTGAAAGCAGATAAAGTGGTTAATTATCCAACAGCTATATTTGCCAGGGATGCCACCGCATGTATTGCAACTGAAATTTGATGTACTAATTATCATGTTGTGAAATATAAACCAATCCAAGCTTTGTTTTTTCACATGGACAATTTATGTTACATATTCAAGAGTTACCAAACCAGAAATTCTCTATATCAGCTAAGAAAATGGAACAACAAAAACTGTGTACCCATGCAAAATGGAAAATTAAACCTATAAGAAACATGCTTTTTCTCATTTTGGAACTTTTTCCATTGCGCCAACTTGAGCCACAGCAACGCGTGGCAGGGTACAGCTAGTGTATATATATATATATATATATATATATATATATATAACAAATAAATGTAATCAAAAGCCAAGTTACTTTTCTACCTAACTGAAAGTTTTTAGTGTTTTTATTTAATGTAAAATGTTTATTCGGTTCAGAAAACAAGTAATGTTGAACGCTACTGAGTGTTTATACTGGGTTGTTGTAAAAAAAAAAAAAAAAATACCAACAATTTTATCGGTTAAAAAAAAAAATTATTATATCACCCGCAAATATAACATGTTGAAATTATTTCAGAATTTGTTAACGTTATTCGTGCGACTTATCGCCACGCCACACTGAAACCAAAAATGGTTGAGCACTTAATGCTTTATTTTGGTTAATTTTATGCTGAAAAGATAGTAAACTAAATTACTTACGTAACCACTAACTCTACGGCCGAGTGCCAAGATCTCCACCCCAAAAGAAAAAGAAAACAATTGTAAAACTACATATAATCATCGAAGTTTAGCGATGTAAACCTATTATTTCGGTCGCCATGTTGTTTCTCGTGTGTCCGTAAGAAGACATACCGTCATCGAAATTTCTTTTGATTTTTTTTACAATAGACAACACAATTAAAAGTGGTGATATAAGACAGAAATGGGTACTTATGCACTTATTGATCCGTGCTGACTGAAATAATAACGTTATTATTTAGAAAGCCATTTTTAACATAAGAGAGGAAGATGTTTTGTAACTATTCTGTACTTTCACCTAACAATTTAATAATAATAATAATAATAAAAGATATCGTAAAACTTTAATTTAACCTGAAAATACTATTTAAAATAGCGCGGTTCAATAAGTGCACGACTCACGAGCACCAATAAATCTTATCAAAGACGAAATAATTTACTATTCTTACCTAACTGGATAAAATTTTAGCATTTTAACTCATTTTAAAGCGTTTATTCAGTTTGAAAAACAAGTAGTGTCGAGGGTTACGTTAGAACAATAAAAATGGCGGATTTGAGACGATCAGTGATCGTCACGATCACATCTTTGGAAACTCGGTAATTGCTCAAAAATAGAAAATTAGACAAAATACAGGTAGAAACTAACACAATAACTATTAGTGCGACATGCCAGAAATTCCAGAAAACATATTTCAATTTCCACACATTAAAAGACAAGTCGTGAGTAAATTTAATTTTACTTCGTTTGGCTATAAATTGTTTTTTTATTTTTTACGATTACTCGATTGTTAACTATACTGCAATTGGTGCTTGTGCAATTTATGGACCGTACCAATTTTAAGATGGGATTTTCAATTTAAATTCATTTTTTCTAGATATTTTGTTCATGAAATTGTTAGATGAACGTATACAATAGTCAAAAAAAGCCCTCTCCTGTTCCATGTTAAGAATGGCTTTCTAAATAATAACATTATTTCAGCAAAATGAAAATACTAATTCAATTTTTTAAATAAAATATTGCTAAAATGATGCATCTCTTATCGAGATGAAAATATAGCACTGTTGACATAACCGAAATTAATGCAAAAATAAAATAAGTGTAACAGTATTACTGTTAACACTTATTTGGATTATTGGCTTGGGATTGTTTATTTTATTTAAAAAAATAATTATTGTTATTATTTGTATATTTCATTGAGTTGCATTAGTGTATGATCAGAAGTGCATGGAAAAAGTAATAATTTTATTTTTTAGATTCGAAAATACTATAAAGAAACAAAAAAACGAAAGTAAAAAAATCATAACATTAAAACATTACGTGTTCAGTGGCAATACGGCTAGGAATGAGTGTTGTTGTGCACTTTGTGGTGACACTCACGAACAATCTCCAAAATTTAAAAATAAATTATTATAGCATCCAATAAATCGTTAAAGGAACATCGATTACCTTTTATCTCCTCTGGATAAATTGCCTCCAAGGCTTCGATTTCGTCCTTCTGTTCTTCTTTATAATTCGTCATTTTTTGTATTTTTAATTCAATTCATTAAAGTTTGAAATAGAAATGCGCCATCTTGTTTTTTAGATTTTTTTTGCACGTGTCCGTCAACTTCCGGTACCTACTTTCGGCAGGCTTACTTCCGGTAAAGGGGAAAAATAAGTGATTGTTTGATTGGTTAATGCTCTTTGTGATATGTGCTGTTAACGAATCAGAAATTGTTTTACATTTATTGCTTGATTCGATCTTCAAAGAACGGTGGACATAGAAGAAACAGAATTATTGTTTGTAAAAAATTGTTTTCTAAATATTTTCAAATATGTCTAGACAAAGTAACAGAGCAGGCGATCCTCGTAAAGTTGTAAGTTTTTGTAATCCAGAATAATTTTTTTTATTTAATGTCAGCTGTTTATATTATTTGATTCTTCTTCAGATTAAAAGCGTTTCTGTATCAACAACTTAAAATAGGCTGACCGTCTGCTATTAAGTTATTTATTTTTAATGCGATGCTATAATTAACAATTATTTATTTAGGAATTAAATTGATAAATTTAAATTAAGGGTTATTTTTACGATTACCGTTTCCATTTCACTTCCGGTTGCTTCTTCGTTTTTAAGCGATTTTTATGGTATCTTTTGTTTATTAAATTGTTAGGTGAATGTACAGGAAGCCACCTCCCATGGCAAGTAGGGCTTTTCTAAATAACGTTATTATTCAGAAAAAATCTTAACATGGGGGAGAGCTAACCGGAAGTGAAGTGGAAGCAATAATCGTAAAAATAGCAAAATTGTTATATGAATTATAAATTTATAAAAGATTTGTATCAGGATTTTTTTTGTTTGTTTGTTTGTTTTTAATTTTGGTACTTTTGCAGAGAAGGTACCCATATCTTTTTTTAATCGTTAGGTGAAAGTACAGAATAGTTACAAAACACCTTCCCCTCCCCATGCTAGAAATGGATTTCAAAATAATGTTATTATTTTAACAGGGTATCTTTACTGCATAAGTACCATTTTGTTTTTGTTTGTTTTTTGTTGTTTGTTTTGTTGGTACTCATGCAGAGAGTGATCCGTGTTGAAATAATAACGTTATTATTTAAAAAGCCATTCTTAACATGGGGAGGGGAGGGTGTTTTGTACCTATTCTGTACTTTAATCTTACAATTGAATAAAAAACATATCATAAAACTTTAATTAAACGTGGAAATACGATTTAAAAAATAGCGCGGATCACTCTCTGCATTAGCACGGTTTTGTTTGTTTTTTTTCATTTGGTATTCACTTTTAAAATAAATACTGAAAAGAAACGCAAATATTATTTTGCAGCTAGCTGTATACTCGAGAAGTTAACAGAAAAATAATTTAAAACATATCCAAAGTCGCATTCAATTCCAAGATACTGTTAGAAATTTCTTTCCTACCCACTCAATTTTCCTCCCTGCAGAAGCAAATGAATTCCACAAACAAAGCCATACCTTTAAACTCAAATTTCATTTACAATATAACAGCAATGAAAGTTCTTTGGTTCTGGTAAGTCCTTTGCAAAAACGGTGGCCGAATTTGCTTCCATACACATGGAGCCTTTAGTTAGAATTCCTTTGTTGGAATGTTAGTTAATTGTTCCTTTGGAAGGATCCATGTTGTACATGGAGAACACGGCGGGAATGATGGCGCCTATATTCAGGCATAAAGTGAGTCCCTTAGGACTCATGAAGAAATAAGATAAGTTCTAATAATCAGATAATAACATGCCGAACGGTAGTAGAATGTCCTCCTTGGTTTGAATAGGTTCAGCAAATTGGTTGTCTCTGTTTGTAGAGTTGAGTTCTTCATTCATCGACTGTTTGGTGTCCATGAAGGAATTATCTTGGCTCCCTCGACAGAGGTGCCGCTGGGTTGAGTCTATCCCGTTCCGTGTTTTTTCTTAGACTGAAAAATAAGCATGAATACAAAAAGGGTACCAAGTACAAAATCACCTGACACATTCAAATTTAAACCAATCACAGACCGGCTAGCAAACCATGTAGGCGGCCTAAAAGAAACATGGCGGTTGAATATGGAATTTCTCACAATACACAGTTCAGCCGGGAGGGCTTTCTTTCAGTCCCAAAGCCACCAGTGGAGACCATTTTTGAGATTACTTTTCCCTGTTGGGTGAGATATGGTCTTGATGATGTGCAGTTCTAGGAGCTTCACTCTCCCAGGCTTTTCTCCCTGAGGGAATGCTAACTGGCATTTTTTTTTTTTTTTTTGTGGGGTTAGAATGCTCATCCTCTTCAAATCTTGTGTCATCGTATTATCTTGCCGGGATATACAACACTTTCACTTCATCTTTGTTCCAATTTACTTGCCTCTTCCCCGATGAGAGCAGAGTTAGACACAAGGTCATTATTTTACTCAAAGGTGGGGAAGGGGGAGTGAGGCTCCCCAAAAAGGGAGACTCTGGATGGAAGCAAAAGAAAAAATTGCCTCCGTCTAAAAGGATTTCTCGATCACTGACTAAGGACAAAAAAAGATGAAGTGTTGTATCAGAACAGATATTACACTTTGCTCCTAGCCAAAATAACAAGGAAAACAAAAACTTTTTAACCCTTGTTACCACCTCCCAAAACGAGGTTGGATATTGTGAGGTAAAAACGGTAATCTATATATCTATAAAAGTGAACGTGTCTGTCTGTTTTTTTTTTTATTTTACTTTTGTTAGTTTGAAGAGATCAAGGGGCTCCTTCCTGGGGCTAACACCTGATTCTATTATAGTTTAAATTTATATCCGAGGGCTCTTTTAAGAATAGACACTGTTCCCTTTATGGCTGCTATCTGTATTCCCTTATAGCTTGGTTTTCCAGGTATTGCTTCTAAGTATTTTTGAAGGTTCTTTTTTATTAGGCCAGTCGCTCCTGTCACAACTGGTATAATGTTTATTTCTTTCAGATACCATGTTGTTTTTAGATCATTTTTTAGCTATGTACATTTCCCTACACAATAACTATGTCAATTTTCAGTCTACAGACTCGAAATTTGATATACAGGGTACTGAGATTTGGGAAAATCTTTGTAATCTGTTTTCGGCCAGAAATTTGGCTGTTAAGGGGTCAAAGTTCAACGATTTGACCTTTGAGAACTCTACCAAACTCCTCTGCCAATTTTGGATCTAAACACTTGAAATTTTAGATGTAGGTTCCTTGGACATGGATCTAACTTAATAACTTGATTTGAGCATAAAACAATAAATGTTAAAGTGTCATAATAGGGGTCAAAGTTTAAAATAATTTGACCTCTGCGGTCTCTACCAAATTACTCAGACAATTTCTGGTCTAAACATTTGAAATTTTACATAAAGGGTATTCAGAGATAGGGCAAGCTTTTTAATCGGTTTGGGTCGAAAATCTGAGCTACCAATATATAAATATATGTATGTATGTTTGCATGTCTGCCTAAAACTTTCGACAGAGGTGACGAATTTTCACAAGATCAGTATCATTTTGAAGCTCGACCCTTCAGGCGACAAATACCGAAAAATTGGCTAAAAACATTAATATCTTCACCTTAAACAAGGCACTTTTTAACAAGGAGGGGTCGCTTTTTTTGCCAATATTTTCGAAAGTCATCCCTTCTTTTCGATTGTCTAGCCTTAATTTAAACTTGTATCACTTCCAGTTTGGCAGTGGTCGTAACAGCAAAGACGTCATGTTTTTCCCCCATTCTTTTCCTCCTTCGCGGTACGGATTCGAGCCTGCCTTCCTACTATCACTTTTTTTTGGGCTCAACGCACATCTCCAAACACCCGGGCAACGCCAGGCTGAAATGCTAGTCATTATTATTGGCATATAAATATTTTCTGAGGAATTTGATAAAAAACATTGTTTGATATCTATTCCTTTGAGACCTATTTGTGCTAAAGAAAAATTAATATAAGTTACCATACATATAGGTTCTGGGCAAAGTAGCCATGTTGGTTTGCGTTATAAACCTTGCTGCCTCTGATTAAACAAAGATGGCCACTTGTTCAAACCCAATATTTACAGTAACTCAGAAGGCTTAAAAACGTTTGGTAACTATTCGTTTTGAGACCCCATATAATTTTATTGCAAAAACTATGCAGTAGGCCAAAAATTGGTACTTATGCAGACCATGCTATGTTTTTGATAGGATTTTCAAGTTTTACAGTATTTTTTGTTTATTAAATTTTTAGCTGAAAGAATAGGTACAAAATGCTCTTCCCTCCTCCTGTTAAGAATAGGTTTCAAACTAATAAGTTTATTTCAGCACAGACTTTTTTCTACAGATTGGAACGATAAAAGTGTCGCCCTGAAGAAAACAAAACTACAGCTTTATTTTATAACTTTTATTGAAAAAATTAATTCGGTAAATTGATTATGTAGTAGAGCTGGCATTTATTCGATATAGCCACCTTTAGCCTCAATCACTGCCTCGATATGGATTCAGAACTAAGAGCATGCCTTTTCCACAAGTGCCAGTGGGAGCTTAGCAAATATTTGGCAAAAGGCAGCGATTAGGCTGGCTTTGATGTGGTGAGAGATCATATTGGTGATGTTCTCGATGTACGACTAAACAAAGTAGTCCAGCGGGTTCCGATCTTTGGAGGAGGGGGGGAGGGGGCAGTGAAAGAAGGGTACAAAGTCATAGCACTTTTTCTTAAACCAAGCCTGAGTCTCTTTGGATATGGGCTGGCACCAAGTCCTACTGCCATACCCAGGGTCCATCAGCAGCCACCTAGTTGCACCAGGAGATCACCACACTCTTCAGCACATCCAGGTATACTTTGGTGCTGATTTTCAAGCAGCTTCGGAGATGTGAGGTGGCATGATGTGGCCCTCACTTGAAACCACACCAAAGACCATAACCGTGGCCGAAAACTTTGTTTTCATCACCATAGGCACTTTCCTGTTATTCATAGCAATCCAGCGAGGCATTTTAAGGGTACTAGCAATGGTCCTGTTGTTATAACTTTGGTCAATAACTTAAGAGGTTATATACATGAGTTGTATAGTGGAACATCTGATCTCACTTGTTGAACATTGTTTCACTTTCAAACATGATAGGGGGCTCCTATCACTCTTGGAATTTGTACACAACTGGCCAACTAGTAGATGGTACTGTACAACAATAAAATAAAACCGGATTTCTTCAAATGGAAATGGAATCATGTCATCTTTTCTAGGGCAACAATTTTATTGTTCCACGCTGTACATAAGTATCCTGAATTTTTTTTTGTTTTTTTTTCAAAATCATGACACACTAGATATATTGGCATTAAAATCAGTTTAGCATTACCTATGAAATAAGAAAAAAAAACACTTTTTAAATTAGTAAATTAGCTGATATACTGGCATAGATACAACATGGCTGATAGTCAATATAAAAATGGATATATAGAAGAGATAAAATGAAAAGTAAATAGTGATATGTTCTGAAAACACAAGAATTACTTTGTAAAACGAATATTTTGTTTTAAATAATATCTTTTAATATGTTTTTTAATATGTTTTAAATGTTATATCTATATTTCTATAAAAGTGAAAATGTTTGTTTGTGTCTGTGTACATTTCCTTACCAAATAACTCTGTCAATTTTCAGTCTACAAACTCGACATTTGACATAAGCGGTATTGAGATTTGGGAAAATAGTTTTAATTGGTTTTCGGCCAGAAATTTGGCTGTCAATGGTTCAAAGTTCAACGATTTGACCTTTGAAAATTCTGCCAAATTCCTCTGCCAATTTTGGGTCTAAACACTTGAAATTTTAAATGTAGGTTACTTGGACATGGAACAAACTTTTTAATTTGATTTGAGCCCAAAAAAGTAAATGCTAAGGGGTCAAAAATGGGGTCAAAGTTAAAAGAATTGACCTCTGCGGTCTCTACCAAATTACTCAGCTAATTTCTGGTCAAAACATTTGAAATTTTACATAAAAGTATTCAGACATAGGGCAAGGTTTTTAATCAGTTTGGGTCGAAAATTTGAGCTGCCAAGATGTCAAAGTTCAAAAGATTTGACCTTTGTGGTGTCAAGCAAGCTACTCAGTCAATTATGGATCTAAACATTTGAAATACATACATAATGGGTATTCAGACATGCAGCAAGCATTTTAATCAATTTTGTGGCAAAATTTTAGCTGCCAAAAGGTCAAAGTTGAAAGAGTTGACCTTTGCAGATTTTACCAAATTCCTCCGCCAATTTTGGGTCTAAAGACTTGAAATTTTAGATGTAGGTAACTTGGACATGTGTAAAACTTTGTATTTTGATTTGAGACCAAAATAATAAATTTTAAGGGGTCAAAATTGAGGTCAAAATTTTTTTTTAAATCGACCTCTGTGGTCTGTATGAAATTACTCAGACAAATTTTGGTCTAAACATTTGAAATCTTACATAAAATGTATTCACACATAGGGCAAATTATGAACAATACATAGGGCCCAGCTGAATTGCTAGTTCAAAACAATATGGATCTTGTGAAAATCCGTCGCCTATGTCCAAAGTTTTAGGCAGACATACATACATTTAAACAGACAGGTGAGATTTATATTATAGATAATTATATTTGGTGATCTATACAAAACCGTTTTTATCCAATTTATTTTTCATATTTGTGGCTTATTACTCACAAAGACCACATTATTTCAGTTCATTATCAGTTCTGAGAGTAAATTAAAAATCTTTTCACTCAATCACATAATTTCAGTCTCGTTTTTTTTTTTGAGGATATGGGCACAGTAGTAATAATAAGAACTCGCAAATGTTTTTATTTCATTTGTGTTTTTTTTTTATTTAAACATATTTTTGTTTTTATGTATTAATGATTTTTTTTTTTGCTGTAAACAGAATGGTGAACTGTTTACTCTCACCTATGGTGCACTTGTTGCTCAGTTGGTGAAAGACTATGAAAACGATGAAGACGTCAACCGACAATTAGAGAAAATGTGAGTTTTCTTAAACCTCTTTCCTCCTTTTATTTTATCTTACTCTGGTCAATTAGGCAATGGAAAATCTTTCCATCTGTGTGCATGCCTGGCAAAAACTCAGAAACTACTATAGATACATTAGAAGACTTAAAAATTCAGATTCAAAATGGTTTGGATCACATTGTGGCAAAAACAATACTTCAATATTCATTAGCTTTGGGGTACCATAAACAAAACTAATGCATCCCCATAAGAGCAAAGTTAGAGATAGGTCAATTTTTAATGTGAGGAAAATCCAACTGCCAAAACAGAGCACTGAATTGGAACAAAAATACATGTTGCCTCAGCCTAGAAGGATCTCTCCTATGCCTAATGGCCCTGTCGGTTGGGCATTAGAATACGCCGGCTGCCCCCCTGCAGAGGGTAAAAGTACCTCAATGGGGGTCCTGGATATGACCTTAAACTATATCCAATGGTGAGGCCCCAGCTTGTGGGCTTTGGGGAGTGTGGAGCCACCCTTTAATTACCATTGCTCCCAGGTCCACTCTGACCCGGAATGGTAGTACCTGTTAGGGTCCCAACTATGGGTTAAATAGGAACCGACATGAAAACAACAAATATATTCTATTAAAAAAAATTTTCTTCAAAATCTTTGGATTTGGCATTAAATAACCTGAAAAGGGTTGATATGCCGTAAAACAAAAACAACCAACGAACCTATGCCTAATGGATCCAGAACAGATATACTTTAATCTCAGGCTGATAAGTGAATTTTTAATTCAAGAAAAAATTACTTTCATTCATACTGCTAAATGTTCGAAAAACAACACAGAAACTAGATCAAGCAATAAACTGTTGATTACTTTTTGTTTTAGTTTTATTGATGTAAATCCAAAAAGGTTGCATATGAAATATACACGGGGAGAATTTTTTTATTATTATTTTTTTTAAATATTTTTTATATTATTAATATAAAAAATGATATAGTTAAATATTTTTTATATTGTTAATATAAAAAATGATATAATATAGTTAAATATTTTTTATATTATTATAAAAAATGATATAATATACAGGGTGGTCAAAAAGTCAGGTAACATGTTAAAGGTGGAAAAAACAATATGATCCATTATAATCTCTATTCGTTTAATATTATTTGTTTAAATATTTGAGTGTAATATATAAACTACCCCTCCTGATTTCTGGCTTTGGGGCTATGTAAAGGATAGCATTTATGGCAAGAAGCCTGATACAATAGCGTCTTTAAAGTTATTTATTGAAGAGGAGATTGCGCGGATATCAGCTGACATGATTACACGTGTTACACAATCAGTGGTTAATCGCTTCCAGCGATTGATAGAGAGAAATGGACGACAATTAACAAAATAAACATATTTCATGTTTGTTTCATTTTATATTTCAATGTATGGTACTTAAATATACGTGTATTGCTAATATCGTTTTTCTTTAAAATGTTACCTGACTTTTTAACCACCCTGTAGTTAAATATTTTTTATATTATTAATATAAAAAAATGATATAATATAGTTAAATATTTTTTATATTATTAATATAAAAAATGATATAATATAGTTAAATATTTTTTATATTATTAATAAAAAAAAACGAGATAATATAGTTAAATATTTTTTATATTATTAATATAAAAAATGATATAATATAGTTAAATATTTTTTATATTATTAATATAAAAAATGATATAATATAGTTAAATATTTTTTATATTATTAATATAAAAAATGATATAATATAGTTAAATATTTTTTATATTATTAATATAAAAAATGATATAATATAGTTAAATATTTTTTATATTATTAATATAAAAAATGATATAATATAGTTAAATATGAACATATGTTTGTGTATTTATATGCATGTCCACCATAGCTGATTTGATATTGTTTTGTGTGTCAGGGGATATAATATGGGAATACGGCTCATAGAAGATTTCTTGGCCAGATCCAATGCTGGAAGATGCCATGATTTCCGGGAAACAGCAGATGTAATATCAAAAGTAAGTCCAAAATATTTTCTTCTCCATTTTTCTTTTTCTTTTGATCCTCATTAAATGGCAGAAAATCAATTCGATGCAAAAAAAATTTAGAATTCCATCTCTAAATCTTGTTCAGAATTCTTCCCGCTATTAAAAAATGAAAATAAAAAAAATCTGTGTGATGTACGTACCCATGACAAAACAAAAATGTCATATACCAAAAATTATGTAAATTAAGTAGTTTTATTTTTATGAAGGAAATCATTTTTAAGCAATAAATGAGAATTTATAGGCATTACAACATAAATCTCACAAGTTTTGAATTATTGTTGACTTGTTTTCTTATATTTTTTCAAAATGGCAGGCAAGACCGTCATTCCTCTGATACTTATAAAATTTAACTTTCTTATTTGAAAATAAAACTCTTGATCAATTTATGTTATTTTTGGAATATGATATTTTCATTTTGTCATATCATAGAGATTTTTCTTTATTTTTGGTCCCCCGACTAAAGGAGGGTGGACCTTTAAATTTACCCTTATCCGTTCGTCTGTCTGCACTTTTCTCAATAATTATGCCTTGGAATTTTTTTTGAAATTTTGCACAAACATTAAATATAGTATGAGTAAAAAAAGTAACAGAACGGATTTTCCGGAAAAATTCCGGTTGCTCCCCTAGTGGTGCCTTTCCAGTTAAAATTAACACTTTTGTGCTTATTAAAAAAAAAAAAATTGATGCCTTGGATTTTTATAAAAACTTTCTGAAAAGTTATAACTAACTGATTTCTATATAATTTTGTTTGTTTATACTTTGCGATAATTCTTGGGTGTGCCCCAGGGGCTCTTTTAGGGCTAATAAAAACACTCCATTTTTGGGACTAAGTTACCATATTTGTCCCAAATTTGCTGTGTATGTCTATTTAGCAGTTTTGCATGGTGCTAAACTCAAATTTAAATATGTTTAGGCCCCGGGGACTTTTGGGGCAAAATGGGAGGGGAGGGGGGAGCAAATGATGGACTTGGTCATTTCTTCTTTTTCATGGTGCAGAACTCAAATTTACATATGTTAAGGCCTAAAACTGCACCGTTTGTTCATTTTCGTCAGGATTTGACATCCCCTGAGGACTTTTGGGGCTAAATGGGGGGGGGCAATGCTGAACCTAGTCATTTTTTTTTTTTTTTTTGTGCTACATTCACTGTGCATTCGCGGGGTACCATGCATACTTCACTTGTTGTTTTTTGATATAGGTTGAATAGGGTTGTGAATGAGTTGTGAATTCTCAACCAGAAACATAAAAATTTTACAGTTCCATCTCTAAATCCAACTCTTAGAATTTTTCAATTTGAATTTGAGTAAGGCTGTGTGTTCCAGCAGTTGCATCATATAGACAGGAAGTTTACAGTTTCACAGGGTGAATGAACAGGGAAGAGCTCGTCTTTTGACTGAACCACCAGAGAAGACAGTTGGACTTTTGGATAGCTGCTTCCTCCACGACTGTTATGAATGGGAGTGTTGACATATCATAACTATCAATGCCTTGAAAGAAAAGATGAATGTATGTGTGTATTATGTAGCACATAAATGACAGAAAGTAGTAGAAGGCATGAAAATATGCACAGTTAACTTCGACGTAGACATTTTCTTTGCAAGGAAGCATTACATTTATCAGCCTTAGTTCAACGTTATTTGAGTTTGTGCGCCACAACTATCACAGACAGAATTAATATATTTCCATCTTCATTTACACGGGTTCAAAGTCATCCTTTTAATGGCACTGACTAGCGTCTGTCTCGTCAAGTTATTGCAGTGTCTCCTTGCGAGAACTCGCATAAGAGTTAAAAGGGGAAGGTAACTCCGCCTGAAACAGAAAAGGAGTTAGTTCCCCTTGACTGTATTCTATTATCCTAACAACTACCTTGAAGGAGGAGAAGATAGGTGGTTGTTTTACGGTTGTACATGTACACGCCAAAGAAAGAATAAAATTCCAAAGAGATTATTCAAACCTAAGGGATTTGTGTGCTGTTTTTAATTTTACTAACAATTACAAGAGATGTTAGTATAAAAATAAGATTTCCTGTAACGAACAAGAGAAGATGGAAACTTCAACTGCCACATCACGCTGCATCTTCAGAAATTCAGCCAATTGATTCTGCCGACGAAATGAACATTCTGCTAGGATCGAAAAAGACTCCAACTCCATTTCATCTAATTGAAAGAGAATAGAGGGAATAAGAGTTGGAGGGCGGCTGAAAAGTACATTCGCAGTGAATTTTCTATTTTTCATCGGTATACCTATAGATGACCATGCCATATGCTTGTAAAGCATGCACTTCACACACTCCTTCTACAAAGACTGGTTTAAGTAGCAAGCTGCAGCAAGATTGATAATTTGACAAGATGTATTCGCTGAATGGGATAACTCCACACCTGGATGTTATACCAAGTATTTTCGTCGATTTCTTATTTGTGCTGCTCTTTTAAACAACGTCTGCAAGAGCTGTCGCTAAAAAGAAGGGGTTTACAATGACAAAGTGAAGAGAAGACGGAAACTCTGGCTGCTACATCACCACTACGATTACAGAAATTCAACCAACCAATTCTGTGGAGATTGAAGAACTATGCTCCACTCAAGGTTGGTGTTTTCCTCCATTGCCATCACCTTCAGACCGCTAATTACTTTGCTTCCCCACAAATGCAGAGTTAGATGTAAGGTTGGCTTTTCGTGTATGTGCATGACAGGGGTATCCTATCCAGCACTACAAAGTGGAGCACTCTGAATGGTGCTTGTAAATATCCTCAGTGGACTATTTGTAAAACATTGCAGCAAGTCCTGGGAACATATACCAGAAAAAACAGTTGGAAATAAGTTGTACACCATCCATTATGACTATGCAATCCCTACAACTACATACATAGAAAATGGAGCTGTTAAACTTGACATAGTGGTATGGAACAAGAGAAAGAAAGTAACAACCATAGTTGAAGTTGGTGTCCCTTATGATGCTGACTTAAACTAAGTGAGAAATCATCACTCGTATCAACCTGGCTAGAGCAGCCTTCATCTATCTTCAAAAACGACTGTGATCTCGTCAGGAGATAAGACATTCTATGAAGCTGCGGATCTATGAGGCCATGGTCAGAACAACTCCTCTCTATGGATTTGAGACCTGGCCACTGCACAGAGAGGATCTTTATAAACTTGAAGTCTTCGATCACTACTGCTCTGCCATATCCTGTGTGTTCACCTCTCCAACCAGATTCATAACTTGACTATACGTGCTAGATGTAACATCTTTGGCCTGGAGAAAACTCTGCTGAACAAGGGTGGATGGCTTTGACTTGAGATGCGATTAACACCATTGGAGCCGGCTCCATCCATCCCGGGTGAATGCCACTACAGGCAGGGTAGGCAAGTGAGAGGAAGAAGTTAAGAAAATATTAAGGTCTTTTTTTTTTTTTTTTTTTTTTTTTTTTTTTTTGTATTACATTTTCACCCCAAACAAGGCAAATTGCCACTTTGGTGTAGGGGGCTACTATCAGGGGCAACAACTACTGGGGTACTATGTAGGGATTTGGGCAGCAAGATGTCGGTTCACGTTACACTTGAACTTCTGAACGTCGGTACTGTTGGGGAAGCAGGGACCTGGAATGGAATTCCAGAGTCTAGCGGTTCTCGGGAAGAAACTATTGGAGTAAAAAGATCTTTTACATCTAGGGATCTCTACAGTGTTGGGGTGGGATTTAGCAGCCTGTCGGGTTTGTCGAGGGTGTCTACGTCGTGGGGGCACAAGTGATTGCAGTTCGTCAGAGCATTCACCACTAAAATACTTGTAGAAAAGGCAGAGGGATGCAACATTTCGTCGATGGGACAGAGGCTGAAGCTTAGATGCCAGTTCAGGGCCTATCAGGTTTCCGACTCTCTTTTGAACCTTGTCAAGGAGCGAGAGACTAGTAGCAGATGCACCAGCCCAGATGTGGCAGCAATACTCCATACATGGGCGAATGGTGGCCTTATAGAGGTACAGGATACTTTCGGGTGTTAGTAGTTTTCTAGCACGGTAGAGAGAGCCCACCTTTCTTGCAGCGGCCCTGGCAATTCCTTCAATGTAATTGTTCCAACTCATGTTTCCTGTGAACGTTAGGCCAAGGAGTTTGAAAGATGTACTCTCAGATAAAGAGTCGTTGGCCATTGCTATAGGTGGTAGAGAGGGTTTCTTGTAATTATTGAATGAAACTAGTTTAGTCTTGGCAGCATTGAACGCGACCAACCACGACATGAAAAGAAATTGGAATCTTAGGAAGATCTTCATTATTCCAGTAATTATAGGACCAACCAGACTCATGAAAAATATTTTAAAAAACTACCTAGCAAATATACCTGGTGAAACAAGTCGAAGAGAAATACAAACTATTGTAGTTTTAAAAGGACGATTAGAATTATATAAAAAAAAAAACTCTCAGTTTAAGTATTTGAAATAACAGATGAGTATCTGGCATCTGGTTGAACACTCCTTTCCCAGCAATTACAAAATAATAAAATTGAAGAAGAAAAAATGGAACAAAAATAAAAAAAAATTGCTTCAGTGAAAAAGGATTTCTTCTCTTTTGATCAGAAACAACAAATACTACACTTTGATCCCTTGTTCAAAGGCTACAACTTCAAAGCATGTTAAAATTATTTGGTTCTAACACTTATAGAAAATAATAATCCCATAAGCAAAAAAGAAAAATATTTAATTCTTTGTTTCGTTGTGGTTGTTTTAAAAAAAAAAAAAATGAATTTAGGTTAAAATTGAACATTTAAAAATTTTCAAAAGTTTCTATTTTTTTTTTTTTTGCATTCCCTGTGGTGAAATTAATGGAACGCTATATCCTTTTTTGATAAAATATGACTTTTTCGTTTAATTTATGATTTTGCTTGGCTGTCTGCCAACGATTAGATAAAGTTACAATCTTGTTGAAATTTGATCGCTTTGTAAATCCTAATATCAGCTGCAATTACTTGCTATTTTTTAAAAGTTTTCTTCATTATAATAACAGAAATCGAAACATTAAATTTCAAGTAAAACAAATTGTATCTACTTGATCATGTCATAGTAATAAAAATATCCAAAAGTTATGAAAAACAGCAGGTAGAAGATTAATTATTAATGAAAACAGTTTTCGAAGACAATTAGCAAAAATTAAGTTTTGCTAAATTGGCCAAAGATTTTTAGTTTTCAGAAAATATTTACCTCCCTTTTGTTACAATTTGAACTCTTTGGTTTCTTTCTTTTTCAAAACTCAATTTTTGCTGATTTATTTCCAAAAAATCAATAGGTGGAATGGTAGACTTTAAAAAAAAAGAGTCAGCATCGTACGTTTTGGAGTTCTGGGAGTCAGTCATAATTTTGAGTCAAACATTATATTTTCTGAAAAAGAAAAATAAAACAAATAAAATCATAGTCCAAATAATTCATGACAACATTCGTTTAAAAATTCTTCTTTCAGGCTGGCTTTAAAATGTATCTTGGTATAACACCCGTCGTTTCTAATTGGAGTCCGGCAGGTGATGAGTTCTCATTGCTGATCGAAAACAATCCACTCACAGAATTTGTCGAGTTACCAGAAGGACACAATGCTTTGAATTATTCAAATATTATTTGTGGTGCTCTCAAAGGATGTCTAGAAATGGTAAGTGTCACAAAAAGTTTCTTTTTTTTTTTTTTTTTTTCAATTCCTTTTATAATTTTGTTTACAATTTGGTTTTTGTTGGGGTGATTTTTTTTTACTCTTCATATTACAAGTTTTGGTTGTTTGAATTTCATTTTGGTGGTATCTAGGAAGGATGAATTAATAAAAATTCAGAAGAAAATTTTGATACTAATAAAATGATGGTACTTTAGCAGTTTACAAACCATGCTGAAATATTACCGTTAGTTTTTGTTGTTTTTCTTCTTACAAAGGAGTCCCCGTTTATCAAGGCCCAGAGGCCACTCGAGGATAAGGGTTAATGACTATACAGTGGTCAAGGGGAACATGTCATTGTTAGTTGTGAAAATTTGGTAAATTGGGTTACTTAAGGGGAGGGCTCATCAAGAATTTGTTCACGTTGGACTTGAAGACAAGCATATTGTAGTCAGATGGAAAGCAGGAAAACGGAAGAGAGTTTCACGGGCGTGCAGTTCTAAGAAAGAAGCTTTGTTCATGGAATCTACGTTTAGGTTTAGGTACAGTGGGGGAAATTATTGATAGTGGTTTCATATAGACGAGTGTTTTTCATGAAAGTCAGGATGGGAGGGGGCATAAGTTGGAGCTCAGATGAGCATTTGCCATGGAAATAACGATAAAGCAGAGACAGGCTCGCAACATCTCTTCTTTGGGAAAAAGGTTGCAGGGAAGAAAAAAGGGCATCCCCCACTAAGTTACGAAGTCTATTTTGAACTCTGTCAATGCAAGATATGCTGCTTCTAGCAGCTCCTGCTTAGATGTGGCAATTGTACTCCTTCCTTGAACGTACTTGGCGCTTATACAGGTAGAGAATTGCATCAGCAGTGAGACATCTACTGGAGCAGTAGAACGATCGCACCATTTTCCAGCAGCCCTTGCAACGGATTTGATGTATTTCGATCTCAGATCAGAAGTAAAGGTCAGATCTAGAAGTTTGTCAAAACATAGACCCTCCCCAAGGAAAGCCATTCTTAACATGGCGAGTAGGTTGCTTTTTAACTATTCTGTACTTTCAAGTAACAATTATGATAATAAAAAACAAAAAAAAATACCGTTAAAATTGAATTTAAGTAAAAAAAAAAAATAGCACTGTTTGTAAACAGCACAAGCATCAAAAGCATAAATAAATACTAGTTTATACCAGCTTGGTACCCTACTTGTGTGTGTCAGTTTTTAACTTCTACAACTTTATGGGGAAAAATATTCTACTTTTTTGCACAAGAGAGTAAGTAACTATAATGAATGTATTTACATATTTTTTTATTGGTAAAAGAACATTAGAAATTATGTTTTTAAGCAAAAATAATTTGCTTTAAATATACAAGGGGTGTATGAAAAGTTTTAAGCATCAGAAAAACTAAAAAGAATGAGTTTTGATGAGTTATTTTTCAACATAGTCCCCCTCATTGGCTGAACACTTGCTCCAACGATGCCGAAGCCCTTTTATCCCGGTGTAGAAGAATGCCTTTGTTTGGAACTCAAGAAACTCCTCGACTGCAGCTATAACGTCATCATCACTTGCAAAATGGTGACCAGCCAAGGTTATTTTCATTTAGGGAAACAGATGAAAGTCAGAGGGGGCCAAGTCTGGCGAATAAGGTGGATGAGGAACAAGTTCGAATCCACAATCATGAATCGTTGCATGAAGTGTAGACTGGTGCATTATCATGGTGGAAGAGGATCCCTCTTGTGAGCATTCCTGGCCTTTTTTTCTTTGATTGCTTCCCGTAGGCGCTTCAGTTGTCCAGAATAATGCTGTCCGGTCATTATATGGCCCTTCTCAAAGTATTCGATCAATATGACACCCTAGGAATCCCAGAAAACCATGACCTTGCCAGCTGAAGGAACGACCTTGGCCTTTTTGGAGGTCGGAGATGACGTGTGCTTCCACTGCTTTGATTGTTCTTTGGTTTCGGGTTGGTAGTGATGAACCCAGCTTTCATCCATAGTGATGAATCGAGCAAGAAAATTGTCTTCATCAGCTTCAAACTGTTCAAGATTGCTCTTTGACACAGTGCACCTGGTGCGTTTCTGTTCAGCTGTCAAAAGACGAGGGACCCACTTTGCAGAAACCTTAGAGAATCCCAGTTTTTTGGTCAAAATTTTGTCTGCTCGCTCAATGGATATCCCAAGTCTCTCTGCTATCTGACGGCATTATATTCTACGATCTTCCATGGCCATCTGCAAGGCAAGGTGAAGGTTATCCTTGGTTGTTGCAGTTGGGGGTCTTCCTGACCTTGTGTTATCTTCAATGCTGTCTCTGCCATGCTTGAATTCTCTGATCCAACGTGTCACTGTCGCATATTATGGGGCACTCTCTGCTAATGTTTTCACCATGTCTTCATGAATTTCTGAGGCAGTCATGTCTTTCAAATGCACGTACTTGATGACTGCACGATTTTCTGTTTTCTCCATTTTTCACTAAATTCTTGACTTGCGCTTATTCAAAAATCTGAAAAAAATAAGAAACATGATAGAATTTCAAAAAATAACAAGAATACAAAAGTCTGTACAAAAAATCATGGGTTTGATCATGTAACAACGCTTCTTCTACACGATGCTTAAAAATTTTCATACACGCCTCGTAATGCTTTTTATCATATATATATATACTTGCAGGATCTGTGGAAATTCCACAGGGCACTCATTCATATGTTGGCATTCTGTAGATGTTCAGCATAAATGGTATAATTTATAGCTCTTTTGTTAAAACTGTAAAAATATTTATCTAAGCTAGCACGAACGCCTGGCAAAGCCCAGTCGTAAAGTATGCTTAAATATGATATTTTAATTCTTGCAAATTTCGTATATATTATTATAGAGTTAATGTTTTATCCATTTTTATATATCATAAAGTTGCGATTTCAAAAATATATCCATATGACTTGGGTGCATCAGCTTGAATCGAAACTGAAACCAAAACTTATGAAAGAAAAAATATATATACAATTTGAGTTCCTTCAGCTATAATCGAAACCAAAACTTATGAAGAATTTTTGGTAAAAGTATTTATTACAAGAAATGGAAGTCCATAACAATTAAACGACAGTCACTCAGATGTAAGCATGACAGACAACATTAATAAATAAATAACACGGTATCCTGTGAATATATATATTATTTAAAAAATTAGGTAATTTTAAAAAAAAAAAAGGACATTTTTGCAATGCTTTCTTTTAATTTATAAAACATGTATAAAGTTTTAAAAAATTTTAGAGGCTTACATAAGATTCGAGCTTAGTAATGTGTACTCAACCTATTCCTTTTTTTGTCAATCAACCAATCAAGTTTCTATTTGCATACAATCCCACTTCTTTTTAGTGGTATATAGACATGATGATTACAGCATCTTTACAGATGATTGCTGTCTCAAGTTTCACGTTCTGCATCAGATAGCCCTTCATGTGTCTTCAAGTGGTTTTGAAAGCTTTGAAGGCCGGCAGCTGATTTACAAGGACAATGACAGACATAGATATATGGAAATTACACACTATTAAGTTCGATAACTCTTATCTGATTAAGTTATTTCCCCTTATCAATTTAAGGTTGCCTGGTATTCTTTCTCGGTGACTTTATTGGGCGCTTCTACAGAATTGGGACAAGATTTTCGGAAATCGTAAAATTGAATTTCACATGAAAATAATGGTATCTACGTATTCCTCATATTTTTAAGATGATTCTATCCAAAAAATTACGAAAATTGATGAGGTAGACATTTTTTTCTTAAAGAAAATAAAAAATAGAATTTAATAAAAACGATCGTAAAACACAGGAGAGTTCAACGGGGGGGGGTAATTTTTCGTTCGAATTAAACAACGATGGCGGCAATTTTTCACCTGCTAACACGATTAAAGTTGTTTTGTTTAATAATTTAGTTAGATTCAGATAATTTCGACTGCATAATTTGGAAGTTACCATTGTAATTTATTAGAATTGACAAAAAAAATCAGTTGAAACCATTGTTTTTTATCTGAAAATTCCATTTATTGACTACAAAATCTCGTCCCAATAATGTAGAACCACTCTTTATTGGTTGGAAAATATAGCTTTTATTATATAATCAGACTTCTTTTTTTTTTTTTTTTTTTTACAAGCTGTATCTACTCTGTGTTGCTTTAAAGTCGTTTTAGGTTTTAATTTTTAGTATTTAATTTTTATTTGGTTGTACATTTATAAGGTAGACAACTCCTGTTACGTTTTTCAATTAGAAATGAGTAATCCTCACCTCTCTTTGCAGATTTTTATTTTTAATCTATTCTAATTTCAACAAAATAAAATTTGTTCAAATTTGGAAAACATGTTCTACAAAGAGCACACCAGAATTTTCTGTAAGAATCTATGGTCCAATGAATAAAAGTTTTAAGACATGATCAACACTAAGTGGTGAAGATTTAATCCTTAATACAGTTACAAATTACTTATGACTTTTATCCGATCATGGTGGATCTCCAAAGATTAATTAAAGATTTTCAATCCGAAATTCCATAAAGATTCCCAGTTTTGACTAGATGGATCTGAGGAATGTTAAAGATTACATCAGCTGAAAGTTTGTGGAAATAAAATCCAAAATGAGTTCAGTAGTCCAAATGATCCAAAATGTATTAAAAATTTTCATGCATTTAATTTTGTTTCCCTTAGGTGATATAATTGTGTTGAGAAGTAATGTTGAAATCTTTTGTTTTATGAAAGAATTGATTCATAGTGAATGGTCCTAGAAAACGACACCTGATTTAACAACTCACATATCATAGCAAAAGATCCCAAAAATGACACCTGCACTTAACAATTCACAAATATTAGCAAATGATCCCAAAAATAACAACTGCATTTAACAACTCATATATCATAGCCAAAGATCCCAAAAATAACAACTGCGCTCAACAACTCACATATCATAGCAAATGATCCCAAAAATAACAACTGCGCTCAACAACTCACATATCATATTATGGCTAAGTAATATGCAATTTCTTTCCCCCTAATTTTTTTTCACTTTGTTTGTTTCAGGTTCAAATGGATGTGGATGTGCGAATTGTTCAAGACCAACTGAAAGGTGATAGTATAACGGAAATCCGTCTGAAATTCATCAAACGTTTAGAAGATGCCCTACCAGCTGGGGAGGATTAAATTCAGGGTGTTGGGGGAGACAAATTGCCCCTATCCCCACATCCTACCCTATTGGGTAGGAAGGACTGTTTTTGAATCACATTCCATTTGTAACAAATGATGTTTGGGATGTAATCGCCCTCCCTTTATTCCTTTTATTTTTTTTTTCACTAACATCCCCACCCTGTCCCAGCTAAAATCACTAAACAACTTAAAAAGGAAATGCTTACTCCATAAAACCATCAGTCTCAACCGTTAATGGAATCATATGAAAGTGATTTCATCTTATTTTATGGAATTGCAGCAAACTGAAAGTCTCAAAAGGATGACCAGTTTATCTTTTTTTTTTTTACTTAGACTTTTCTTTATTTTACTATTTTTATATTCTTTCTAGTCCATTTTGTATAGCCTCCTTTTTCTTTCTTTTTCTTTTGCTTCCTCTTCCACTTCTTGCTTTCTTTTTTCTTTTCTACTTTTTTCTTCCTCTTTTTCCTTATTTTTGTTTTTATTTTTTGTTTCAATAATATTGTATCTTTTTATTTTTCTCTATTGCTTTTTTGCTTCCTGTTCTTTTTCCCTTTTCCCCGTTTTTCTTTCCTCTCCCCTCTTCTCCTTTTTCTTTCCTCTCTTCTTTCTTCTCCTTTCTTTTCTCTTCTTTTTTCTTTCTTTTCTCTTCTTTTTTCTTTCCTCTCTTCTCCTTTTTTCCTTTCTCTTTTCTCCTTTTTCTTTTCTTTTTGTCTTTCTTTTCTCTTTTAACTCTTCTCCTTTTTTCCTCTTTTCTCTCTCGTTTTCTCTCTTCACCTTTCTTTTTGCTTTTCCCCTTTATTCCTTTTGTCTCCTTTTTCAACCAGTTTCACAAAAACTTAATTTTTCACTCTAACCTTGTGCTTGATTCTTCTAAAAATCTTTCAATCAAAACTTCTATCTCCTTTCCACCTCAACTATTTTATTATTTCTCTTTATATTGCCTTTATCTCCATCACTTTCCATTTTCCAGCCAGCCATCACCTTCCTATGATGGCGACACAAATTGAATTCACTTTTAGCTTAAAGCCAAGGTTGCAAAAGCTGGGCTTTTTTAAGGAATTAAAATAGTGAAAATGCTATGAGTCAAAGTCTATAATCTAGGAATAACAGGCAGTCGGATATCTTGGAATTCTAGGAGTCAGACTATATATTTTCTGAGGCTGCTATCCTTACTATAGCATTTTAGCCTGGTAGTTGAGTGAAAAAATTAAAATACATATTACATACACATGTATGCACGTAGTACAAAACGAACTAACTGTAGCATTGAATAACATTCCGTACATCTAAAACTGAATATCCCTTCTGTTTTGTTTTATTTTATATTTTTACAACTAAAACACAGGATTAAGTTGTTATATCTTATTGTTATGTTAATTTTATGGTA
Source organism: Euprymna scolopes (assembly GCF_053919585.1). NCBI lineage: Eukaryota > Metazoa > Mollusca > Cephalopoda > Sepiida > Sepiolidae > Euprymna > Euprymna scolopes. The sequence goes on along the minus strand of NC_136493.1, from coordinate 47,326,373 downwards.
TTTTTTACAAAGCTATAATGGGCAATACAATAGGGGATAAAATAAGCTTATTTATAAAGATAATGGTTTTATGCTATAATAACTTGTTTTGAACAAGAGCCAAGTGACTCTTTTTAGGATTCCTTTGAAATTAATGATGACCATATTTTTTTCCGTGTCTCTCTCTCTCACAAATATAAATAAAATGAACCATGATAAAACTAGAGATGGCTGTACGTATAAGAGAAAGCTGTGTATATAGTTTAATATTTTGTCTATCTGTCCTCCAGTCTCCAGTTTTGCTATCATATGATTGAAAAGAATCCCAACAACATCGGAGGAGCGACTGGAGGATACAAACCATTTCCCTCCAGCCATATGTAAAATAGTCTTGTGTCTTTGGTTACTCGTACATAATGGATCATTTCTGATGAGTATTGTTTCAGGATTCGCAAATACAAAAGGATCGATCTTCCGTGAAACTGGTGCTACCAGATCAGGCTGTCTGAAGATATTGGCTTACTGAAACGAAATGCACCTAACATTGATGCTTTTTGTTTTTCTACTTCTCTTTTGCAAAACTTAATTATGTTCTGCAAAAAAAAAAAGCAACCCACCTTTTCCCCCTCTTGTTTTTCTTCCCATTTCCCCTTTCTCTTTCTATCTCCCCCCCCCCACTTCCTGACTGGTTTCCTAACTTAAAATGTACCAAACATTAACACTGTAACCCTTTTCCCTTTCCCATTGCAAAACTCATTCCTGTTCTGCAAGGCAGGGAACAAAAACGATAAAATCTACTATAAAAAACAAACAAACCAAACACTATAAACTAGTGATCGAAAATACAAGTAAAATAACTGGATGCAACATGAATACTATTTAAAAAATAATTGGATTCGGCATTAAATAACCCGAAAAGGGTTGATATACCGCAAAACAACCAAACCAAACCAATCTCGCATGAAACTGCAAGTTCAACCTCTAGAATATGATGACAAAATTTTGTCGAAAGCTCAAGAATTATCAGAAAAATAAAGTTCAAAATTTTGGAAAATCTGTTGTTTGCATTCTGATTTACATAAATTTCTTAGAAAAATTTAAAATTAATCACATACAAAATGTTTACCGTAATTCACAATATATAATGTGAGGTATGTGTGAGTGTATATATATATATATATGAACAAATGATTAATAACACATGTTAAAAGACATCTTGAAAAAGAGTTAAAAACATATTTAATTTTAAAAAAGGAAACACAAGATAAGTGGATAGTCCTTAATCCGCGGAATTTAGAAGAAATACTCTCCTTCTCATCAGAGGGCAGGAATTAGCAAAATGCAGGATCGGATTTTGCATAGAAAAGTATTTAATGAAACTACGAGTAAGTCACAGATCTTACTTGGTTAAAAAAAGGGTGAGGTAAGGGGAATAGGAGGTAAAAGAAAAATGATAAAAAGATTTCACATGAATGGATAGTCTGGTGAAGGGTAAAAAATCCATATATATATATATATATATATATATATATATATATATATATATATATATATATATTAAAAAGATTTTTGTGGGTACTTAATTGATACTTAATGGGTAATTCATGATGTATATATATATATATACAAGATTTTTATGGGTACATAATTTTATAAAACAATTAAGTAATACTGGGTGCACTACCATTATTATCAATTGTTGAGTTCTTTTGTTTTTAACCATATATTATTAAAGAAAAAAAATTTGACACTGAAAAGGAACTAAAATACACTTCTAAAAAAAAAATTTTTTTTCTTTTCCCCTTTTGTCTAATTTGTTTTTTTTTAAACATTTAATTAAAGCTAGAGAGAGAAAGAAAGAAAAGAAAAAAAATTATTTTAGAAGTGTATTTTAATTTCTTTTTTGTTGTCAAATTTACCTTCTTTAATAATATATCGTTAAACTATAAAATAAAAAAAATTGAACAATTGATAAATAATAATACTGTGCCCAGTGTTATTCAAGTGTTGGGTCGACGAATTGGAATGGGAAAAATTGGAACTTTAGTGGGTATCGGAATCAGAAAAAATTGTGTCAATTTTCCGATGCCCAAAACGATTCTTTTAATTTTCTTTTCTACTTGATTTTGTTTAAAGCAAAATCTTCCACTGCTGGTAGTAACGATAAAATAATAAATATTTATTGATTTTAGACGACCGGTAAAACTAAAATCTAAAGATCCTTTCGCAAGTGTATTTTTATGCTTGAGAAATTATCTGCACATTTAACATGTGTTTTCACAGTAATCAGTAATGAATAACATTCTATAGTTAAATATTTATAGATTAATAAAGAATCGAAATCGAAAAGTTAGTACTGAATCAGTAATTATATGGGAATCAGGGAAAAATATTGGAATCGTCCCATCACTAATATATATATATATATATATATATATTTATTTATTATTTTTTTACTATAATAATTAAATACCTACAGACACTAGTGTTTCATCCTTTCGGGATTCTTCAGCGCAGGGTGTCACGATTACTACCAGTCGAACGATTCGAACCCCGCGACACGAAACATCTCTGGCTCGATTAGCGGAGGCCGTATCCATTCGGCTACTATTAACCGTGTGAAATAGCGTTGAATTTTTTAATCATTTTAATTTAAATGTTCATTACGTCAGACAGACAGTGATCAAATCGTTATACGATGATCTACACATAAGAGCTAAATTGACCGACTTTTAATTCAACGGAAAGTGCTCAACGATAAGAAACGAATTTCTTAAAGGGGCTGTCATATAATATATATATATATAGAAAAGAATGAGTTAAGAAGATAAAGAGTAAAGTTACATAGGAACTTTATTATATTATTAAGTCAATAAAGAAGAAACCTCTTTAGACCATGACATTTCGAAGCTAAATACTTCACATCAGAAGAGAAAAAGCCAGCATTATACAAAAGTAAAGGTAATAAGACGACACCGACTGTGAAAACATTCAGGTAAGAATTGAAAAAAAGTTTTGAGATTAAAATTAGGAAAAAAATGTGTTATAGGGTTGGTGGAGCGGGGAAGGGCAATATGATGGGGCAAAAGAGAGAAGGGGCAAAAAAGAATAATTAAATGCTAAAAGAATATACATAACAATATATAAGAATATACATAACAATATAAAAGAATATACATAACAACGTATAAGAATATACATAATATATAAGAATATACATAATAATATATAAGAATATACATAACAACATATAAGAATATACATAACAATATATAAGAAAATGAAATACTAAAAAATAATTTTTTTATAAAAACCTTTTCAAAATTTGTTTAAAACTTCACAAGTCAAAAAACGTAATTTCAAAAAACCTTACAATAAAGTTCTGATGATTTAGTTTTATTTTATATATATATATATATATATATATATATAAATAGTAATTTATAAAATATATATGGCGATTAAACTACACTGAATATTCCGCGTTTCATCCACTCTAAGATTCTTCAAGCTTGCGGAATATTCAGTGTGGCTTAATCTCCATATATATTTTATAAATTACTAACTAGCTCTCCCTACGTATTGAGCACTTTTGAAGTAAATGCTTAAAGTTTACGCATAAATTTATACTTGCGTATATTAATTTTATGTGAGTAAATTAAGTAGTTATATATATATATATATGTGTGTGTGTGTGTTGTTTTTTTACTTGAATTGTCTGAAGAGATCGGCAGGATGATAATATTGTCCTGTCAACTGAAATAATTTGCAATGATTTAAGCAAAAAACCCGTGAGGTTGAAATATATATATATATATATATATATATATGGCGTTGAGGTGTGTCGAAAAGAAATCAATCAAGATCTTGATCGCAAATGTGATTACTAAAATACAGATTATTTGTTTAAAACTATATGGTATGTATTTCAGAGACATACCATGGTTTCATTGATGTGAATTAACTTTTCAGTATTTAAAAGGCCGTTAAAAATCCATTCAAATCATCAGTGACTCACAAAATCAAAACAAAGAATACTGGTACAATCTACAGTGAGCATACTGATTGACCCACAATGCCAACTATTAGGTCAGCTTGACATGATCTTTAAAAAGTGTTTTCAAACCTACTTATTCTAAACATAATGTGAACAGTTCATGCATGCACAGTCGTGAAACAGTTGACAAACATAAAAATCCCATGACCCCCCCCCCCCAAGTACCAATTTTTCAATTAGCAGCCCCTTTTGTCTGGATGAAAACATATTAAGACGTTTTCCACATATTTGAATACCTTATATACCAAATTTCAAATCTGTAGATCAAAAATTCATTGAGTTAATAGGTTGAGAAGTGTCCCCCTCTCACACACACACATTCTCACTTTTATAAATATACTAGCAGGCCGCTTAGCATTGCCCGGTCATAAAATACGCTTAAATATATTTTGATTAATGCAGATTTCGTATTTATTATATTGGACCCAATATAAAATAATGATTTAAATAGTTTTTAAAAATATGACTTGTGTGCCACCACCGAAACATTTAGCTTATGATTTACTTTTTTCTTTGACATTAATGCCTGAGCTATGAAGACATGTTTGCTGCAAGGCTAAAAATTAAAACATGAACCAATAGCTATTACGTTATGCATGCATATTTGTAATGCTGTTGTTCGACCATCATCTGGCAAATTACATTTTTTTAATTTTCACACTTTTGCACCGATTTTCCTAATTTGGCTAAAACTCAAATATAATGTTTTGTGTAGGTTTAAATATATTAGGTTTCATGGCTAGACCAAAAACTGACAGAAGAGTTTGGTAGGCGAATTTTTTTAAACAAATATATATATGCATACATAAATATATATGCATATATATAGAAAGAGGTTTGTGTTTACTATAACCTATTTACGCAAATATTACACAAGTATAAATCATGTAGAATAACTTCATGAATATAATTTACACATAATAGTTAACTAAATATGATAATCCCATAATAAAAAAAAGAAAAAACTAATAGGGAATTAATTAAAATGAATGTTTAAAAGAATATGCAAATTAGCTAAATCTTTTGCAGATGAATGCAATTTCATGACCCATATATAACAAAGTTGTATTTTCTTTTTAAATAAATAGAAGAAGGGTTTTTAAAATGAATATCAATGCACAAAAAAAAAATTATAGGAATATAGATAGATTAAGTACATGAACTGGGTTGGCTTTTTTTCCTTTCTCTCTCTCTCTCTCTCTCTCTCTCTCTCTCTCTCTCTCTCTCTCTCTCTTTCTTTCTCTCTCTCTCTTGTAAGAAAAAGTCTGTTTCTATTTTAGCTAACATGCAAGATTTTTACCCCGTACAGAAGTGAAACTCATTAGTGTAAATAAATATAGTAAAATTAGCAAGACTGCTCAGGCATTTTTTGTAGACTAGAGGGCACTTATTCTAATGGGCTGACTTGCTTTTCAAAAACCACATTTGACCTTGTGGCATAGAGGTAAATAATAATATATATATATATATATATATATATATATATATATATATATATATACTTTTTGATGCTTGTGCACTTATTGAACCACACAATTTTTAAATGGTATTTTCAAACTAAATTAAATTTTTACAATATCTTTTTTTTGGGCTTAAATTGTGAGATGAAAGTACAGAATAATTATAAAACACCCTCCTCTCCCATGTTAAAAATGACTTTCTAAATAACATTATTTCAGCACAGTTCAATAAGTACACCAGTACCTACATTTTATTTATTTTTTACATTAAAGCCACGCCGCCTGATGATGTCTCTAGTTATTTATAACTAGTTGACTAAAACATACTCATGACTGTGTAGCAGTACATAAATGTTTATGTTAAAATAAATAAAAGTAATTTATCTTGCTCTGCTTTGTTTTGAGCACTCTTACATATAATTCTAGTTAAACACATTGAATGCTTTCACCTTTGAACAATATTAACCTGGAATAATATATATATATATATATATATATATATATATATATATATATATATAGTGAGAAAGCTGATACTACTTATCAAAATACTTTACTAGAAATGAATTCTTTGTTATAATTCACAAGGATTACAATTTGATTGTTTGAATGATAGTGATAAAATATATATATACCCTTCCATGTATGTAAATTATTAAAAAAAAAAAAAAAGAAACAAAAAAAACATTAATTTTTCGTGAAATATTTATATGAGCAATATCAATTTACCCCACGAATATATATATATATATATATATATATAGTAATTTATAAAATATATATGGCGATTAAGCTACACTGAATATTCCACGTTTCTTTAGGCGCATAAGCCTGAAGAGTCCTAGAGTGGTTGAAACGCGGAATATTCAGTGTAGCTTAATCGCCATATATATTTTATAAATTACTAATTAGCTCTACCTACGTATTGAGCACTTTTGACGTAAATACTTAAAGTTTACGCATAAATCTATACTTTCGTATATTAATTTTGTGAGTAAATTAAGTAGTTATTTATATATATATATATATATATATATTGTAACCCGGATATAAGAGATTTCTCCTCCTTTTCCCCCTTCTCCCCCCCCCCGGGGGTACAGTTCTCTTATGTCCGGGTTACACTGTACATTAACACAGGCTCTAATTTGGGGAGCCCAGAGAAAATCTCTCTTATATCCGGGTTATACTGTATAAAAATAAAAGAAAATAGACCAGATAACTGCCTTATAAAAATGGATTTAAAAAAATTCTTAGGTTCTCAGTATTAATTTGTTTTTTTTGGGGGGGGGGTCTGATTTTCTATGTTTTGATGTTTAAGGATGAAACTTTTAAAACATGTAAAGTTTAAGTTTTGAAGAAAAAAAAAATGTTTGCTTTACCAAATTTTCACTGACGAAAATAAATCATATTGTTATCTCCCTTTGAAAAAAAAATGTATGTCAACACAAAAATAAGGGAGATAATTCACATCAAATATAATTTAAAGAATAAAATTATTCATTCCTGAACAGTTAATGTTGTCTTTCGTTTTTTCTTTTTTTTTTTTTTACTAAATATCAGCATTATTCAATCAGATTAAAATAGCTTCTAATGAAAATTGTCATTGAATACGACTCCCTAGGAGATTGTATTATGCTGTAACATTTAACAAAATTATGAAGACCACCCCCTCCTCTCTGACATCCATTTGGAAGATGTTTTCATATTCATAAACATAGCTTTAAATAAGCAAGCTTATTAGAAAATCCTTTGGTACGTGTACAGTTTAATCAAGACATTCAAAAATGAAAATATCGAAAAATAGGTTACATTTTGAACTGAAGATCTCAAAAAAAAAAAAAAAAATTGATTTAATTTGATCAAGTAGTTTTTTGGGGTTTTTTTTTACAATGGAAAAACACGTTCTTATGAGCGCGTGTTGAAGTCAGCCATTATGGAATTTGTTGAACATGCCACGGGGATATAACTCAATATAAAGTGCCGACACTCCCTCCCCATCTTTAATACTAGCGTTTCTTCCTAAAAATCGAACCTTTTGCTTGGTATCATAACAAATTGTTTTTTTGTTGTAAAACAAAAAAAAAAACTACTTGATGAAATTAAGTGAAATTTTTTTTTTGGAGAACTTCGTTCCATAATGGATATAATATAACCTTTTTTCGATATTTTCATTTTTTAATGTCTTGATTAAACTGTACAGGTACCAGTCCTTTAATAAACTACAGTATTATTGGAAAATAACCCTGTATTTTTAAATGGTTGCAATTTGATATTGAAATATGATTATTACAAGAAACCAGTTTAAGTAAACATGAAGTTTTATTTCAAATTCAGTACAGGTGCCAGCATTCACAACCAGCTTTTTAGGACCCTGGGAACCACATAAACTGATTTCAGAAAGAATGCTTTTTTTTAGTATTATTTATAACGATTCATCACTTATCATTGAGGATAAGGGGTGATGAGGCAAATCAACAATTAAAAAAAAATGAATACTGAGAGAATTTTTAATCTCCATATACTACCAACTCAAAACAATGTTTGACCCTGAAAAAAAAAAAGCAATTCCTTCCACTTTATCAGAAATACTGCTCAAAGAATGTAGCGAAAGGAAGAGTATAGATCCTCCCCTACTAGAAATCTCAATTTCAGCCATCTGAACTCGAAAGTAATAGTTTCTGCCAGTTTATAGGGTATTTCCAATTGTAATTGTTTCTGCCTGTTCTAAGTAACGTTTAAATCTACATTTTCTTTCTTTTTTTTTTTTTTTTTTTTTTTTGATGACAAAAGCAATTTCTCAGAAACAACATTCATGGAATGTGAGGATTAAAGAACAAAAGGTGCTTCTGTATTTACCGACCCACGATTTCCACGAAGTTGGCTCGGGCTCGCTCAGTAGCTGACAGAAATAACCAGAAATGGTCATCTGAGCATTCCTCAATTTTTAACGAATGCACTGTCTGTTTGAAGAATTTAAATTGATGTTTTAAATTGGCAAATACTGTTTTGTACACAAAAAAAAATCCATTTTTTTTTCTTCCCACTGACGCATACAAAGCAATTTTTTCTTCCCTTTTCTCTTCTTCTTCAAAATCACAATTACGTTCCGTCGCTGTTGCAAAAAAAAAAAAAAAAACGTACATATATGCAGATTTTTAATTGCAACAGTACCACAAAAAAACAGAGGAGGGTACAGCCGTAGCCCTCGATACATCTAAGGCTTTTGACAGGGTATGTCACGATGGTCTTCTAAGGAAAATTAGATCATATGGTATCACTGGAAGAATATATAATGTAATTAAATCCTTCTTAAGTAAGAGAAAAATCCAAGTTATCCTCGACGGTCGTACAATATGTTATAAATGTGGGAGTACCTAAGGGGTCTATCCTCAGACCGGTATTATTCCTGATATTCATAAGTGACCTCCCTGATAAAATTGTTTCGGAGATGAGTATATTTTCTGATGACACCACGTTCTATAACAGGAACAAGGGGAAAACAAATGAACGCATATCCAAGGAAATGGCAGAAACAGTAGAAGAAGACCTCCAATCTGTAGTGGAATGGAGATAAAAATGGATGATCACATTCAATGCTGCCAAGACTAAGCTTGTTTCCTTCAATAATTACAAGAAACCTTCTCTACTACCAATAGCAATGGCCAAGAACACATTACCTGAAAGTACTTCCTTTAACCTCCTCAGCCTAACATTTGTAGGGAACATGAACTGGAATACATACATGGAGAGCATTGCCAAGGCTGCTGCAAAGAAGGTGGGCTCTCTCTACTGTGCTAGAAAACTACTTACGCCTGAAAGTATCCTGTGCCTTTATAAGGCCCCCATTCGCCCATGTATGGAGTACTGTTGTCACATTTGGGCTGGTGCATCCGCTGCTTGTCTCTCACTCCTGGACAGAGTACAAATGAGAGTTGCCAACCTGATAGGTCCTGAACTGTCAACTAAGCCTCAGCCTCTGTGTCCCACCGACGAAATGTTGCATCCCTCTGCCTGTTCTACAAGTACTTTAATGGTGAATGCTCTGACAAACTACAAGCACTTGTACCCTTTCGACATGACTACCCCCCCCACCCGAAAAACCCGAAAAGCAGCTAAGTCCTACCCCTTCACAGTAGAGATCCTTAGGTGTAAGAAAGCCTTTTACTCCAATAGTTTCTTCCCCAGAACTGCTAGACTTTGGACCTCCCTTCTGGGATTCTGCTTTCCCAACTCTACTGACATGCAGGAGTTCAGGTGTAATGCGAACAAACATCTTTCTACTCATCTCCCTTCATAATGCCCCTGAAACTTATGCCCCCGATAGTAACCCCCTACTTCAAAGTGGCACTGTGCCTTGTTTGGGGTGAAAATTGAATAAAAAAATATAAAAACAAGTATCTCTATTTTGTTTTTGCTGAACGGATTCTGGATTCGAATGATGGTGGTTCGTGTGCACATTCTATTTTGTAACCTCGGTAGAACCAATGGAGTGTTGCTCAGTTCCACACATTGTTCTTAGCTAATATGAATCTATGAAGGTTACTTTTTTTCATTAATTGGAAGAAAAAAAGTTTATTTTAATTATGCAGGTTAGGGTTAGGGGTTAGGTTAGATACATGTTTGTAATTTTATTTATTGTATTACCATGTTTTTCCTGTTTATCATTATAATTTTCTCAGTGATTTAGCATTTCGTGATGACCGCTTTCAGTTATTCAATTCAGTGGTTGAGCATATAAGGAAAACTGTGTGAAAACTGTGTTCGGTAAATACAGAAGTACCAGGCAAAATAAGGATTATGAAATTGATGTTGTACTCCTTGAAAGTAGGAAAGTTTACTCTGTGCAAAATCTCTGCAAATATGGTAGCATTATTCCATCTTAGGGCGTGTCTAATACAGAGAATTGCATCTTGAATCAAATACTTTCTGGAGCAGTAGAATGATCCAACCATTTTTCCAGCAACCTTATCAACAGACTGGATATTCATCTTCCATTTAAGATTTGGAATGAAAGTCCATCCTAAGATATCATCAAAACAAGGGTAATTGAGTCATTTCAACTTGAAAAAAAAATGTCTTAATTTTGTAGATGAGGATTGATCATTCATATTATTTGGATTCTTCAGACTATCGTTTTCATCTTGAATATTATTTTTGCAACGTTTCGGTTGATGTAACCACCAAACTTCTTCAAGTGTATTTTGTCAAACTCAGGAATCTTTATATAGAGCTTGGGAATCTGCATGGAATTCCAAACACAACCCTTTATTTAATCCACGGGTGTAGCATACTCTTGTTCCATCAACCATGATTGAGTAGAAGTCGTAAGTAGGGCTATGACAACAGCATATTCTTTTCCTTCTTTTGATTCTCAAGTATACATCCATTAATATCTTATATGTTTTTATGTAGATGTGGTTCTCTGTTGATTAATTGTGTCTGTGTCGGATATTTACTTGAGAGTGAAAACAATGAAAAGAATATGCTGTTGTCCTAGCCCTAGTTGTAAGTAATTCGCAATTGTATTTTTGGGTCTCCCCTTGATGGCTCTCGTCTAGAGGAGGCTCCATGTTTTGACAAGCTTCTGGGTTTGATCTTTACTCCTGATCTGAAATGGAACACGTACATTAAGTCTGTTGCCAAGGTCGCTGGGAAAATGGTGGGATCCCTCTACGGCTCCAGAAGATATCTCACTATTGATGCAATTCTCTATCTGTATAAAAGGCAAGTACGTCCAAGGATGGAGTACTGCTGCCATATCTGAGCAGGAGCTGCTAAAAACAGCCTATCCTGCCTTGACAGAGTACAAAATAGGCTTTGTGGCTTAGTAAGGGATGCCCTTTCTCTTCCCTGCAACCTCTCTCCCACAGAAGAGACGTTACGAGCCTGTCTTTGTTTATCATTATTTCCATGGCAGGAGCTCGTCTGAAGTCCAATCTCTGGTCCCCCCTCGCCAATCTTTCATGAAAAACACCTGTCTAGCTGAAACCACTGTCATTAATTTTCCCCACTCTTTATCTGTGCCTAAATCAAAGCGTAGATTCCATGAGCAAAGCTTCTTTCTTAGAAGTGCACACATGTGGAACTCTCTTCCTTCTGCCTGTTTCCCACCTGACTACAACTTGGATGTCTTCAAGTCCAACGTTAACAAACTCCTGATGAACCGCCCCCTTAAGTAAGACACTTTATCAAATCTCCAATACTAACGATTACTACGATACTATCCCATATACACGCAATAACCCTTATTCCCGAGTGGCTTCCGGGCCTTGATAAGTGGTGACCTCCATGTAAAAAAAACAGAAAAGAAAAAAAACATACTGATGAATGAACCTTCAATCTCTAGTAACATAACCTTTACATCTGAATTTCAGCAAGTACTCTATCCACTGCAGACAATTCTTCTATGAATACTAGGAGGAGCCTTAAACCCATTTTTGTTTTTTGATCAAAATATCACTATTTCTTACTACGAAACATTGTGCAAGTAACACTCAAGATGTGAACGGAAGCTAAAAGAGTCCAATACGAATAGAGAACCTAGTGTGATGCATGCTGAAAACCAAGTTGTTATTATCATTAGAAAAACACATAAAAATTCACAATTATTACTTTTTCAATTGTTTGTTCTTATATACGATCTCTAATGTGATTTTTCCAGACTGAGGGAATACCGCCTGCAAACAAGTCAAGGCAAAACTGTTGGCAAACAGAGTAGAATTATTCAATTTGATCTTCATCCCAAATAACTTATCATTGGCGAGTGTGAGACAGAGAGAGATCAATTATCATGGTTTCATCATATCTTATCAGTAGGCCTATGACAAGAGAATATTCTTTTCATTATTTTGACTCTCGAGTATATAGCCAACACAGACACAGTTAATCAATCAAGAACCATATCACTCTATCTAAAAGCGTACGTATAAGATATCAACTGATATATACTCGAGAGTCAAAATGATGAAAAGAATATTCTCTTGTCATAGCCCCACTTATTAGTATGTTTTGCAATTCGGATGTTTACTTAGTGGTGCAGTAACAAGTGTCTCTAATCCTGTTGGAAGATAGAGGAGGATTATTCTATTTGATCTTTGTTTCAAATCACTGACTTGTGACTGAGTGAGCAAGATAGGGAGAACTCGATAATAACCGTTTTATCATATAAATATTTTAATTTAACATCTTGACACTTGGCATGCTTAGCAAGTAATTAACTTGATTCCTCTCTCTCATTCTCTCTTTGAGCTATCTGATATCAGTACCTACAGTCTAGTAATCTTAACCTCCAGTTCAATAAGTGGACCTGTTTATTCTCAATTAACCTCTTAATATACTAGTGAATTTACTAAATGATTATTACAAACTAGCGGCTGCACTGCATCGGCACACACAACGCAGATTCAAACACAAAATCAAGTACACTCAACATTAAGTACACTCACATCATCTTTCCATCAATGCTTACTCTGTGAACTCGGAGTATGGGAAATTCGTATATGCACAAAACAGAGTCACTGAAAAAACGAAAATAATCTAATTAAGGGTAAGGATAATGAGTAAACATTGGATAAAATGATGGTTAAAATTATTACGAACTTGCCTGGATTCGAACCTGGAATCTTCTGATCTGTAGTCGGAAGCATTATCCATTGCGCCACAAGACCTGTCCATATGCCGAAAGATGTTATTGCGACTGTATACTGACAGTGCTAAGTTCCGTTGACATGGGAAGGTAACTTTTTTGACAATTGCACGAAACAACCCAAAATCCCTTATTTCAGGCTTTTTGTGTGACTCGGCATTGTTTGTTACAAACCATATATTGATAAGGACAAGCTAGGGACTCACACTTTTCAGGGAAAAAAAGAATTTTTCAATTCGGTGCATCCATTCAAAAGTTTTATTGGTATATATACACACACACATATAAATAAATAAACATTTAGAATCTTATTAATAATATAGATAATAGTAATGAGAATGTTGCATCTGAATCTTGTGTCTTACATGCAAAAAAAAAAAAAAAAATTTGTCATCATTGCAACAAAAAATACATGAAAGTTCACAATTATTAAACATTGTCAACTGCATGTTCTTGTACATGCCCTGCAATCCTTCCAGACTAAAGAATTTGCCACCTGAAATCAATGTTTTTTTTACAGAGTGGAACGATAAAATTGTCACCCTAGAAAAGACCACATGATTCCATTTCTGCTTGATGAAAACCCGGTTTTCTTTTTTTGTTGCAAACCATCTACTAGTTGGTCAGTTGTGTACAAATCCCAAGAGCAATAGGAGCCTTCTATCATGTCTGGAAGTGACACAATGTTCAACGAGCGAGATCGGAGATGTGCCACTGTACAACTCATGCTCTCTATTGATCAAAGTTATGACAACAGGACCATTGCCAGCACCATCAAAATGCATCACTGGATTGGCACAAATAACAGGGACATGCTCAGAGTGATGAAAATAAAGTTTTCAGCCACAGTTATGGTATTTGGTGTGGTTTCAAAAGAGGGCCACATCAAGCCACCTCACATCTTTGATACCGGCTTGAAAGTCAATACTAACATGTACCTGGATGTGCTGACAATTGCAATGACCCTCTGATGCAATCAGGTGGCCGCTGGAAGACTGTGGGTGTGGCTGCAGGACTTTGCGTCAGCTCACAAGTCCAAAGAGATCTAGGCTTGGCTTCAGAAGAAGTGCTACAAATTTGTACTGTTCTCTCACTGACCCCTCTCCTCTCCAGACTGAACCTGCATACATTAAGAATATAACCAACATAATTTCCAATCCACCAAAATCATCCTGATCGCCGCCATCCGCCGAGTATTCGCTGAGCTCCTGCCGGCTCTTGTGGAGAAGGTATGCTCCCAGTTCCAAACTCGTATCAAGGTGGTGATTGAGGCTGAAGGCGGCCACATTGATTAGATGTCAGCTCTAATACATAATCAAGTTACCTCAACTGATTTTTTTCAATAAATTTTTAAAAATAAAGCTGTTTTCTGTAGGGTGACACATTTATCGTTCCACCCAAATTTTAATATTATATAATTTAAAATAAGAATATGAATATCTTCGCCTGATAACCTTAGTAAACGTATGATGTGATTTTTTTTTTTTTTTTTTTTTACATAGGCGTCACCACTTATCAAGGCCGATAGGCCACTCAAGGATAAGGGTTAAAGAGTGTAGAGTAGTCAAAAGGACAGTATAGTAATCGATAGTAATGGAAGTTCGGTAAATTTGTTAACTTAAGTGGAACGGCTCATCAGAAACTTGTTCACGTTGGACTTGAAGACAACCATATTATAGACAGCTGGAAAGCAGGAAAACGGAAGACAATTCCACAGGCGTGCAGTTCTAAGAAAGAAGCTTTGTTCATGGAATCTATGTTTAGGTTTAGGTACAGATAAAGAGTGAGGAAAATTATTGATAATGTTTTCAGCTAGTCTAGTGTTTCTTGTGAAAGTTTGGCGAGGGGGGACCATAGATTGAAGCTCAGTTGAATACTTTCCATAAAAATAACGATAAAGCAGAGACAAACTCGCAACATCTCTTCTGTGAGATAGAGGTTGCAGCGAAGAGAAAAGGACATCTCCCACCAGGTCACGAAGTCTATTTTGAACCCTATCAAGGCAGGACAAGTCTTTTCTAGCAGCTCCTGCCCATATGTGGCAACAGTTTGTTTCATTTTCCATATAACATGGTCATACTTATTTCCTTCTAAGAAAAAGTGTTGTTTTATTTTTTTTCTAATGAGTTTATGTAAAGAATAATTCAATATCAACATAAAAATATTGATTATTCGACTAAACGAAACAGGCCTGTTAAATGTACCGGAGTTTTGATATATTGAAAGAACTGAGTGTTAAGATTAATAAAACCTTGGAAGTTGAAATACAGCGAAATATTTATTCTTATATACGTTCTGTTGATCTATTAAACAAGCATAGAGGTTCTAAACAAAAAACAATTTATATTATTTGGATTCATAACGATATATATATATATATATATATATATATATATTTGCTTACTGTATTTTGGGGAAAGAGTTCCAACAAAGTGCTCGATTACAAAGGAAAACATTTTCGATATAAGAGCTAAATATTTATTTATTAGTTTTACAGAAGTTCAGAAAAACATTGGTACCGTCGGTTTCAAGCCCAAACACAACGGGAAACCGTTAATGGTAACACATAAATAATGTTCGGCTCTCGTCAGCCATCTTGTTTTCTGCCCCGGGGCATATTTTTTCAGCTCCACATATGTTTGTTTATATAATGATGTATGTTTTTATTTATTAGACTATAGCTAGTTCCTGTATAATTTATTTTAATCCGGTATGAATTTTCTTCTTTTTTAATACTTGATAATGCTTGCTTGAATATATATATATTTATATATATATATATATATATATATATATATATATATATATATATATATATATATATATATATATATATATATATTCAAGCACGTCTGATTGAACATGACAGAGTTATTCGTTTTTCCAATATCTTTTCAATTCACCGAGCGGTCTTTTTTATTTCAGCTGGTATGTTGTATATTATGGCGCCTAAAAGTTGTTATTTTTTTTTTTTTTTACACAGTGATCACCACTTATCAAGGCCCGGAAGCCACTCAGGGATAAGGGTTATTGCAAGTACATTACGTTAGTGTGGAGATTTGATGAAGTGTTTACTTAAGGGGGCGATTCATCAGGAATTTGTTAACGTTGGACTTGAAGACATCCAAGTTGTAGTCCAGTGGGAAGCAGGCAGACGGAACAGAGTTCCACAGGCGTGCAGTTCTAAGAAAGAAGCTTTGTTCATGGAATCCACGTTTTGATTTAGGCACAGATATAGAGTGGGGGAAATTTTTCACAGTGGATTCAGCTAGACGGGTGTTTTTCGTGAAAGATTGGCGAGAGTGGACCAGAGATTGGAGTTCAGACGAGCACCTGCCATGGAAATAACGATAAAACAAGGATAGGCTCGCAACGTCTCTTCTGTGGGATAGAGGTTGCAGGTTAGAGAAAAGGGCATCCCCCACTAAGCCACGAAGCCTATTTTGTACTCTGTCAAGGCAGGATAGGCTGTTTTTAGCAGCTCCTGCCCAGATATGGCAACAGTATTCCATCCTTGGACATAATTAGCTTTTATATAGATAGAGAATTGCATCAGTAGTGAGATATCTTCTGGAGCGGTAGAAGGATACCACCATCTTTCCAGCGACCTTGGCAACAGACTTGATGTACATGTTCCATTACAGATCAGGAGTAAAGGTCAAACCCAGAAGCTTGTCAAAACACGGGGCCTCACCCAGACAAGAGCCATCCATCACAATTGATGCCAGCTGGGGATCAGAGCGTTGATGATGTAAGGATAGGAGTTTGGTTTTGGATGCATTAAAGGTAACCAGCCACCTCTTTCCCCACTGAACCACGTGCTCAAGATCAGAGGAGAGAGAATCAGAGAGAACTTTGTCATTTACAGCCTTTGATGTGTTGCCGTAGATGGTCGTGTCACCAGCAAAGATGTCAACGAATGATTTAAGTATGTGTTTAGGGAGGTCATTGATGTAGATCAGGAAGAGAGTTGGGCCCAGGATTGACCCCTGAGGGACTCCAGCATTTATATTGCAGTCCTCCGATTTTTGTCCATCTACCACTACTCTTATGAACCTATCGGAGAGAAATGATTTAATGATTGAGAAAACATTTCCAGTTATACTGTAGCTGGAAATCTTGTGAAGTAGACCCTATGCCATACCTTGTCGAAGGCCTTTGATATGTTAAGAGCAATTGCCCTAGAAAGGAAGCCTTTGTCAAGAGATTCACTAATCCTGTGGGATATAACCGTCAGCACATCTGCGGTAGATCTTGCAGAACGGAAACCATATTGTGTGTCACTAAGAAGGTTGTTCCTGCTGAGGTGGTTGACTATTTCTCTATTTAATATGGATTCCAGCAACTTACTCATAACACACAGGAGACTTATTGGCCTGTACTGAGAGGGAGATGACTTATCACCTGAATTCTTAAATACAGGGCAAACTGATGAGGTCTTCCAGGGAGTCGGAAAGCACTTCTCCTTAAGGCAGCACTTAAATAGTTTCGTAAGTATGGGAGCAAGTTCTGGTTGAAGCTTTTTTAACACTATAATTGGGATGCCATCAGGGCCAGTTGCTTTGCTGGAATCTAGGTTCTTGATTAGCTTGGCGACCTCATGCACGGATATTTGTATGTTATCTAGCTTGTTCTGTGTTATAGGAGGAAATATGGGGAGTTGATGGCCTGCGTCGCATAGGGTAGAATTAGCTACAAAGTTCTTTGCAAATAGTTTGGCCTTGTCTGACGCTGACGAGATGACCTCTGGTCCATTGATGATGGTTGGGATAGAATGCACACTTCTGTTCAGGATCCTATTTGTTATTTGCCAAAACTTGTGGGAACCAAGCCGCTGATCAGCTACCTTGGATTTAACAGACTGGGCATATAGCTCTCTAGCATTTTTTATTACTCTTTTACAGTGGTTGCTGGCAGTCCTGAAAGCAGCTTTAGTCTCAGTGCATCTATTACGTTGGTAGCTATGGAAAAAGTGATTTCTGTGTGTGATAACAGCAGCACATTCTGGGGAGAACCATGGCTGGCTGTTAGGTTTTTGTTGGAATTTTTTAGATGGTATGAATTGGTCTATGCCTACAATTAACCATTCGGTCAGATCTGATACTATACAGGACACTTCCTTTTTAAACATGGAGTGCAGAGGTAAATCAGATATGAATGTATGGAAGCTATCCCAGTCAGCCATAGAGTATCGGTATACAGTACGGTGGAGGGGTACGTCTGGGGACTTCTTACATTTCATTTTTATCTTAACTGATACGATGGAGTGGTCGGAGGATAGTAGAGGAGAATGAACGGAGCATGAACATAGCTCAGGGGAAGTTGAGAGAAAAAGGTCTAGGAGGCTTACATATTGACCGGGTGTATCGGGCACACGGGTGGGTTCATGAACAATCTGAGTGAGGTCATAAGCAATGGCAAAATCATGACAAAACCTCCCCTCATCATCTATCTTATTTGAATGGGTCAGCCATTCCACGTTATGGACGTTGAAGTCACCACAGATGTGGATGTAAGCCGAGGGATGTGCAGACAGTATGTGGTCTATTTTCTCAGATATGCTCTTAAAGATAGTAACTCCGCTGTTGTGGGGCCGATAGAGGGCAAATATAAATACAGTGGTGTTAGCAAGTGCAACCCTGAAGCACATATAGGGTAAATTAGGATCTTCTCTAGAGATATCCCTGCCACACGGGAAGCCATCCTTAATGTAGTCACATATTCCATGCCCATGGCGATCTTGTTATTATTCAACCATATTCTTCTCAAGCGCTTTCTATCGGTACATCTGATAGTCGTCAGGAGTGATTGTTATTGTTGTCGTTTTCTGTTTCTTTTTCTTTAACAACAACAATCACTCCTGACGATGATCGGATGTACTGATAGAAAGCGCTTGAGAAGAATATGGCTTAACAACAACTTTTGGGCGCCATAATATACAGCATACCAGCTGAAATAAGAAAGGCCGTTAGGCAAATTGAAAAGATATCCAAAAACATCAGAAAAAGAAGAACTCTGTCGTGTTCAATCAGACATGCTTGAATAATGACATAATGTCAATATATATATATATATATATATATATATATATATATATATATATATATATATATATTGGATAGGATTGATGTGTAGTTTGCGTAAAGCATTGTGTGGGATAGGTATGTAGTAAAGAATTAGAAGGCTGTCACAATGCGAGGAATGAAATATAGTCGTTGTTGGTAAAAGTAGACGAGAACAAGTGGCGATTTACAAATCAATAAGTACATACACATATGTTTATATATACATATATTTATTCAGTTGTATTAGGTAAAATGTCTTACTTGTTATGTCTGCGACAATATCCATTATTAATTTCGGAAAAAAATTCCCTTTTCAAATGATGAACATAACAGATCGATCTGTTGCGTTATGTTATATATATATATATATATATATATATATATATATATATATATATACTTGTTTATTGTTATATAAACATGCTCACATCCAGCTGCTACAAACAGCCACTTGTTTCAATCAAACAACAATGAGGTTTTATTCATTGAACATTTGAATAGTCAAGTCGCTGCCTGATGATATCTGTTGTTTGATTGAAACAAGTGGCTGTTTGTAGCAGCGGTATGTGAGCATGTTTATATAACAATAAACAAGTATTATCAGCTCTTTTTATTGAGCACTATCTAACAACCTCATTGAATTCACTAGTCCATTACTTTTGAATATTAAAAAAAAAACGAATATATATATATATATATATATATATATATATATTGTATTTTGTGTACAGAAAGTTGTTAGATGAGATAAGTCACTGGTACCGTCGGTTTCAAGCCCGATAATTAGGACCGTTTTAGATATAGCTAATACTCATCAAAGAGAGCTTGATATGGATATCTAAAACGGTTCTAATTATCGGGCTTGAAACCGACGGTACCAATGGCTTATCTCATCTAACAACTTTCTGTACACAAAATATAAGATATAAATACGCTCTTATTTTTCGGATTTTCCTTTTAATTGAGCACTCTGCTAGATTGCTTTTTCCAAAAAAAAAACTAATCATATATATATATATATAAATATATATATATATAGCTTAATTTAGAAGGAAAAGAGAAAGTTCAATTCCACAAAAGGAGACTTATCCGGATAATGCCAAGCTCAACAATTATTATTGGAGCTTATACAATAGGACAACAAGAGAATGAAATGAAGACACAAAACTATATATTGGTAGATATAGAATGGATCATTGATTGAATAATGGAATACAGGCAAAATTTGGGGGATAGAAGGGACTCTTAATGCCAGGGCATTTCGAAGCCTAATGCTTCCCATCAGAAGAGTAGAGAAGGTGCTAGGAAGCAATGGGGAAGATACGGCGTCTAGCGTAAGGTTCATTAGGGATGAAAAAGATTAAGAGGAATTATAGAATGTTGGGGGAAGCTTTATTGAATTCTAAATAAATAAGAAGCTTATTATATATAGTATGATATATAAGAATATATATGGTCTTTAGTATAGTATTGAGATTAAGCGGTATATGTATTATGGTTAAATAGGGGGTGTATTGTTGCTGAGTGGTAATTTATTTTAACGGTTTGTGGGGTGTCTATTTTCTATGGAGTGGGTAATTTTGATTGGTGCCACCTAAACGGCAAATAGCGGCTATAAAATCGTTTATAATTTGGGGGGAGGGTATGTAAGGTTGCAAAACTGAAAGGTAATATGCGGCAATATATTTATAAGTTTCCTCTGTTGTGGTATAGGGAGTATGATTATAAGGGGGCGGTCGGAGATTAGGATGGCAATGACTATGAGTGCGTTTAACTTGATGAAAAAGGTTAAGTATACATATAGATGGCAAAGTGGAGGAGTAAGGAAACCATTACTACTTATGAGAGTGGTAAAATATACCAAATAATAGTAGGGTAATTATAATAGTACGAAAAATAATAGTAATGAAAATTATAATAATAGTAGTAATAATAAAGATGAAAATGAAAAAGAAGTAAAATTGAAGATAAAAATAAAGATAAAGACAAAATTAAAGGTAAACATTAAAGATAATATTACCAATAGTTGTGATAAAAGTAAATTCAAAGTTAATGTTAATAACAGTGAAAATGGAGATAATGGTAGCAGTTATGGTAGCAATTGCGGGGATAATAACGGGGATAATAATACTAACAGCAATTATTATGATGATAATAATAATGATGATAAAAACAATAATAATAATAACAATAGTAATAGCATTAAAAACAAGGCAGTAATAATAATGATAATGATAAAGATAGTAGTGACAATACTTCTACCACTACCTCCACCATCACCACCACTACCACTAATAATAATAATGAAAATAATGTTAATACTAATTATTAGGGTGCGTAAAAGAAAGGGATACAGACAAGTAGCGGGTCAGAGTAACAGGAAATGTGGGTGAGGAGTGAGGGGTAAGTGGACCCGTACAAAATAAAGTAAAATAAAGAATATATATATATATATATATATATATATATATATATATATATATATATATATATATACACACATATACTCATATACATACATATATCCATATATACAAACACAGATAAAAAAAAATGCATAAAAACACAAATAATTAAAGAAAAATAGATGTAGAATAAGCCGGGAAAGCGTAAGAGTTCGGTGAACAAAAAGCCCTTGGGTTTAAATTAAATTGAACGATTGCTTCACTGGGAACGATAGTTTCAAGAGTCCACCTTAAAACTTTAAATTTTTTTAAATTCGATTATAAAGGCCATCAAATTTATGTTTTATGAACAAGCCAGGCCTAGAAAATTGAATACATACTTTCTCGTTTATGAACACGAGGGTCGGGTCCATAGAATCGGCGTAACTACTTAATATAGTAGTTCTAATCTCCAAGAGATACAAGAAGCATAGTTTATAGCTGTCGGTTAAAGTTCCATAGTTCTCCAAATATTTCGTTGGGGTGGTCTTGCGTAGATGTATTGGTCTAGTGAATTCTTATTCCTCCTAATTTGGATCGCAAAAAAACTGTATTTTTTCAACGGAGACTCTTGTGATGGAAATTACCCGAAACTGGACTGATTCAACTGTGTTCAAATCTAAGTTATATTATTAGTAGGAAGTGGCATCTAGAAGGAAATTGGAAAATACACGTGTTTGCTTGTAAGCGGTTGGGAACGCGCTTGGCTGGTAGTCGAAGGGGGTAGGAAAGGATGGGGATATGTCTGTATGGGTGACGGGGTGGGTTGGGTTGAATCGGGGTAGGAGCTTTTCTTAGGTTATATTCTCGGTACATTTAAAAGAGTTAATGTAAATACTACTGGGATGGAGGGCTTAGTGTAAATCTAATAATGGAGACCAAATGAGCTGATTTTTAAATAAGATGGTGGGATCCTTTTACCGCTCCAGAAGATATCTCACTACTGATGCAATTCTCTATCTATATAAAAGCCAAGTACGTCCAAGGATGGAATACTGTTGCCATATCTGGGCAGGAGCTGCTAAAAACAGCCTATCCTGCCTTGAGAGAGTACAAAATAGACTTCGTGGCTTAGTGGGGGATGCCCTTTTCTCTACCCTGCAACCTCTCTCCCACAGAAGAGACGTTGCGAGCCTATCCTTGTTTTATCGTTATTTCCATGGCAGGTGCTCGTCTGAACTCCAATCTCTGGTCCCCCCTCGCCAATCTTTCACGAAAAACACCTGTCTAGCTGAATCCACTGTGAAAAATTTCCCCCACTCTATGCCTAAATCAAAACGTGGATTCCATGAACAAAGCTTCTTTTTTAGAACTGCACGCCTGTGGAACTCTGTTCCGTCTGCCTGCTTCCCACCAGACTACAACTTGGATGTCTTCAAGTCCAACGTTAACAAATTCCTAATGAACCGCCTCCTTAAATAAACACTTCATCAAATCTCCACACTAACGTAATGTACTTGCAATAACCCTTATCCCTGAGTGGCTTCCGGGCCTTGAGAAGTGGTGACCACCGTGTAAAAAAAAAAAAAAAAAAAAAATCTTTATTTGGGGGCAGGCTCGCCAGTGGGGCTTAGGGGTGTTGGTTAGATGGTTCTAAATTAAGGTTTTTAGTCTTTAGCCCTGAGAAGGGGTTTCTAAGCTATATTTTCATTAGGCCTAGGTTTTATATTGTTTAGGTTATATTCTCGTTGCATCGTGTGCTAATTGGTGGTTTGGTTGCAATTTAACAGGTGATATTAAGTGTACATATTTACAGGGATAGGGTTTGTTTGGCAAAGTTGTTTGTGGGCTTATGTTTAAAGTAGATATATTGTTAATTAGACCTTGCCAAGATGTTATTAACATTAACTTTGAATTTACTTTTATCATAACTATTGGTAATATTACCTTTAATGTTTATCTTTAATGTTTACCTTTAATTTTGTCTTTATCGTTATCTTTATTTTTATCTTCAATTTTACTTCTATTTTATTTTCATCTTTATTATTACTACTATTATTATAATTTTCATTACTATTATTTTTCGTACTATTATAATTACCCTACTATTATTTGGTATATTTTTACCACTCTCATAAGTAGTAATGGTTTCCTTACTCCTCCACTTTGATATCTATATGTATACTTAACCTTTTGCATCAAGTTAATGTAAACAGAATTTGTGAAATGAACAGTATGGGTATATTAGAAATGTTTCACAAATTTTAAATGGGTAAAATTTAATCACATGATTATTGAAATGTAAACATGTGGTTAAAATTAACTGCGTGTGGTCGCTTTCCTGTTAATTATTCTTTGAAAATGGATATTAGCAGCAAAGCGACCATTGTGGATCATGTTTTTACTAG
The DNA here is from genome assembly GCF_053919585.1 of Euprymna scolopes. Classification (NCBI taxonomy): domain Eukaryota; kingdom Metazoa; phylum Mollusca; class Cephalopoda; order Sepiida; family Sepiolidae; genus Euprymna; species Euprymna scolopes. The sequence goes on along the minus strand of NC_136493.1, from coordinate 47,302,375 downwards.
TCAGGAAATTAAAGAATTCAAATAGAATTTGATGTATATTTGTTCAGTGACTAATGAGATTCCTATTTCAGTCACCTAAATTATTTAGAGTGAAATGAGTTTAGGAATTTATATCCAAACCCACATACATACATTTAGTTGGGGGATAAAGGGGACTCTTTATACCAAGGTATTTCGAAGCCTAATGCTTCTCATCAGAAAAGTAGACCGAAATTTCTGCTTTGCTGGTTACCCTTAGATATACTTTATATCTTTGTGTCTTACTTTTGTATACATTTATTCTATTTCTCCATCTCCGTCTCTAATTTACTAAATTTTAGCTTTTTTTTTTTTCACCGTGCTACTCATCACATCCTAATTATTTTTGTTTCTTTATCCATCTCTAGCATAACCCCTCCCCCCTTTATACCTAGTAACAGCGCAACCCTTAGGACTCTTACTATATATTATCTTCTGAAAATCTTCCCCTATCTTACTAAATTAAAACCTTAGTACACAACGCCCCATGTAATCCACCCCACAATTTTCATTAATCTTATAACATTATGCCATAAGCCATAGTTCGTTCATAAGTAATATTGTGATAACCTTTACATTTGATAAAATCATATTTAGCATATTACCCTCTTCACTTTAATTCATCATTATAATATTACATCTGAAAATATACACCTTCTCTAAGTGCTGTTGTAATCTCGGTTACTTCTGTTGATAAAATACCTTTTAGCATAAACCCCCTCCTCATGTAAACTCTCCATAGATACTACACATCTTACATACGGATAAAATAGAACCACCACCCAACCTACCCTCTATCTTCTCCTTCTTCTTCTTTAAGACTATGATAGACACCTTATATACCTTTTTACATTACACTTTATATAATACACTCCTCCTTTATCTTAGAGTTCAATATAGTTACCCCAAACAACATCAATAATTTTATTGATTTATCTATTTCGTTCCTGATGAATTCCTCGCTAGACGTCACATCCCAATTATATTACCCAGCATCTCCTCTACTCTTCTGATGAGAAGCATTAGGCCTCGAAATACCTTGGCATAAAGAGTCCCCAACTAAATGTATGTATACCCTTATTAAATAAATGAATCATTCTATATATATATCAATATATAGTCTTTGTGACTTCATTTCCCACCCTTAATTGTCTCATATATATATATATATATCAAGGGTGTGAGTTCATATTGAAAAGTTGATTGGATTTGAATAAAATAAGATACTCATCAAGTGCGCTTGAAAGCCAAATCACAGCATAATATTAGGAAAATAAACAAATATTTTACTTGTTTGAAATTTATAACAAATATATTTCAGAGATATACTCCATCTTCAGTGTTACTTTTCATGCTTGCATTTTTCTATATAATCCATGATTTTTCCAGGTTTCCAATAAATTCACTTATTCTTTGTTTAATTTCAGTCTTATTTTTTTGCCCCCATAAGCAAATATGTAATAACAATGTATGGAACTTGTCTGCTTTCAATAAAATATATCCATTTCATGCTTTCATTCTGTCTGTTTCACTTGTTACTTCTCTTTTTGCGACAGCAGTGAATTGGTAGCACTAGCAGTCGCTGAAGCGACCTGCTTGCTATTGAAACCAGTCATAAAAAACGTCGCTCACCTCCTTACATATTTTTACAATTTTGAACACCAGAAAATTCATCATAACTTTTGTTTTACTGAACAAAAATTGAAAATAAAAATTTCATAAAACAGCTAAGAATGTGATCTATAAACTGTAGTAATTGTTTGAAATATGGTCGAAAAATGAATGAGTGGTGAAGCTTTAAAGCAGTTCTAAATGACTAAAACTGCCACTTAACCATATATTCAAACACGGTAGTGTTTGAATGATATAATTTTTATATATTTTTAATGAATTCTATAAAACTCTATAAATATAGAATAGTTTTGTAAATAAGCATTTTTTTTTTCTGTGGAAAAGGACGCGGAACACAAATAAAAACAATTTTTAATAACATCTTAATGATATCAAATGAGCTATTGACCTTACTGAGAAAAAATAACTACACATTTAGCTGGAAGAAATCATAACCCTATCTCATCTTTAGGCCACACTGGATTCAAAAAGAAAGAATTTTGTACTGGAATCTATAACACCAGTTTCAATGGTGCTGGTATCAAGGAATATTTTTATTATAAACAGTTTAAAAAAAATTTTAATATTAAACAAACAAATGAAAAATATCTGTAATACAAAAATTACAAAATGTATCAAAAATATGGCATAAACTGTATGTGAACGAGTATATAATTGTTAAAAATAAATTTCAACTTGGTCTTGAAGGATTTCCGTTTTAGAAATGCTAGCCTGGGTGCCCAGCGTTGCCTGCATGTTTGGAGGTGTGTGTTGAGCCCCCCGCCCCCCCCCAAAAAAGTGGTATTTAGCAGGCAGGCTCGAATCCGTAACATGAAGGTAGAAGAGAAATTGAACAAAAAAAATGATGTCTTACGTCTTACGTGGCAACACAAAAAAGCGACCCTCCCTGTAGAAAAGTGCCCAGTTGAGGGTGAAGCAATGAATGTTTTTAGCTAGTTTTTCGATATTTTTCGTTGAGCTTCAAAACAATACCAATCTTATGAAAATCCGTCGACTCTGTCAAAAGTTTTCGGCAGACATACATACATACATACATATATACATACATACATACATACATACATACATACATACATACATACATACATACATTTAAACAAACAGGTGAGATTTATATTATAGAAGATAAGTGTGTTTCCATCTCGTATTCAGTGAGAAATTTATTGATTAAGGAAGATTAGCAATTTGGTTATTGACATCACCGAGAAAAAATGGCCACACAATGTGTGAAATTGAAAACAACAGGTGCTGCTGTGATGAGATCTCATCTTATCTGACCTTCTCCGTGTCATAAGCGATGAGGGTGGGGGGGTTCAGGATATTGATATCAAGAGATAAGCAAAAAATAAACAAACATGTCAACACTCACCAAAACAAACGGACTGGTGTTTTAAATATGCACGGGGCTAGTGAAAACATGTGGACAATACATATGCTCACATTCATAGGGAATCACATAGAGAAACTCATAAGCATCTACGAATTAGTAGCGGAAATACATGATAGGATCATCGAGGGCTTGAGGACATGCTTTGCAAGGCAGAGAAATGCTTAGATATGATACTCTTTCTTGGATTTCCACCTTGTCATGATGAAGGAGCTAGAGCTATGCTGGTGGAAGCAGAAACTCCTGGCAGGGCCATCCTTGCCAGAAAGGTTAACAGATAGAAACCAAAGTGATCCCTGGTCCTTCAAATTAGGGGGTTGAGCATAGGGCTAACAAACTTTTCTCGTAAAACAACTATGTTATGGAAAAGGCAACAAAGAGCAGTCCTATTTCAGCATGTGAGGGGCCTTTGGAGTCAAGTGAAACTCGTACAAATGCTTGTGCCAAAGCTGAGAGGACGTTAGCAGGATAAGGGAGAACCTTAAGGCTGAGAGCAACTTGGAGAACAACGATGGAAAGGGAGAGGGAAGCATTCTTGGAGTTCACTGGCTAGGCTGGCTCAGGATAGGCAGAGGTGGAGGGGATTTGTTGCTGCCCAACAGACAACTGGGTGTAATGGCTGATGATATAGATCTGATAATCTCCAAGAATCTCTTAACCTTCCAGGGTCATGGGAGTACTGCATTATTTCATGCAGCATGTCTTGGACAAGAATAGTTTGGTGGTGCTCATCACTCTCCAAGCTTCAGAGCATATATAACACCTGGACTTACCAGATGGTCATCCGTTTTAACACTAGCCAGGCTCAGCATTGCTTAACTTCAGTGACCTAACTGGAACCAGTGTGTCAACGTGATTGTGCTGTATATCTGATGATTCCTGAGGAAGATTAAAGCTTGACAATATAGAAAGATGTGCAAAAAACAGTGGACTTCATTGGTTTTGTTAAGTTGAAAGACTGGGTGTAAATAGAACAGTTGAGATAGCAGGGTCAGTTCTCAGGAGAATGTCGAGGAAAATGTGGGCAGATGTGATAAGGATAGTCTGAGAGGAAGAGACAAAGAATCGGTCAGAAATTGGTTAGTTCGAAAATCAAAAAAAGCAATACAATAAAAACTAAAAGAATATGCAAAACAAAAAGTTAGAAATTGAAATACTAAGAATTTTTTTTAGTTCATATTTAAAAAAATTTTAAATTTAAAAAAAAAATTTAAACTTCAAAACATTTAAAAAACGATTAAAAAATTAAAAAAAAACTTACAATGAAGTTCTTATAAAAAATTTAAATTATAAAATATAAATATAACATAACGAACAGAGTACAAAGAATTAAGATAAGAGTAAGAAAAGGAAAAAGGAAAAAGAAATATATATATATATATATATATATATATATATATATATATATATATATATATATATATACTATATATATACTATATATATACTATATATGCAATAAGTATATATACTATATATATACTATATATATACTATATATGCAATATATATACTATATATATACTATATATATACTATATTGTTGCCTGGTTGTAAAATATGCATAAATATTATATTTTAATTAATGCAGTATTTTTATCTACATATCTATAAAATATATATATATCTACACATCTATAAAAAATAATATATAAAATATGATATATAAAATATATAAATATATAATATATAAATATATAAATATAAATATATAAATATATATAAATATATAAATATATATAAATATATAAATATAAATATATGCAAATAGACATATGCAAATAATATAAATATAAATATATAAATATATATAATATATAAAGTATATATGCAAATAATATAAATATAAATATATAAATATATATAATATATAAAATATAATATATAAATAAATATATAAATATATAAATATAAATATATAAATATATATAAATATATAAATATATATAAATATATAAATATAAATATATGCAAATAGACATATGCAAATATATAAATATAAATATATAAATATATATAAATATATAAATATATATAAATATATAAATATATAATATATATATAAAATATATATAAAATATAAATAATAATAAATAAAATACATATATAAAAAATATATATATATCTACATATCTATAAAATATATATTATATGATTTTTGATTTACAGACTTGAAATTTGGTATATAGAGTATTCAGACATGGGGCTGCTAATGGGGGCAAATATACGGCACAATCACGTTGACACACTGGTTCTCGCCAGATTACCGAAGTTAAGCAATGTTGAGCCTGCCAACTACCAGATGGGTAACCATTAGGGAAGGCGAGGCGTTGCATGCACCATGAAGTAAAAATACCAGGTTGAGAAACTGGTGTGGTCTATCTTCCTCTCGAGGCTAGATGGGACTCTTTAAGCTGTGGTAGGCACCCCATCTAGTAATGGCATCACGATAAAAATACCCTTTATAGCCCTGACGAAGCATCAAGTATTCAGCTACCGACAAAATTTGAATTACACTACAAACTCGTGTAGTGAGTTCAATCTCGGCTGCGGTCGTACTGGATGTATGGAAGGGGCCAAAATTGAAAAATGGGTAGTCACCGAGTTTTTTTCTGTTTTCAACTGTTTCACGACAGCACATGCACGCTCATTAAATATGACAACTTCCTTAGATTAAGTATGAGTTGGTTAGAAAACACTCTTTTAAAGTCATGTCAAGCTGGTGTAATGGTTATCGTACTTGACTCACTGTCTTTAGGTTTTGATTTCGATCTCAGCTTGAGTATTTTTTTTTTTTTACTTACAAGAAGTGAACTGTTTAGAAAACACATAATAATGGCATGCACATGTTTCAGTTTCTTTCCGTTTCTTTTTTTTAAGAAAGTTAATGTTACGTTTATTACTTATGGTATTTCGGTTTAGAATTCTGTATGAATTAAATTTTGGATCTAAACACTTGAAATTTTAGATATAGATTCCTTGGACATGGATCTAACTTAATAACTTCATTTGAGTCCAAAACAATAAATCTTAAGGGGTCATAATAGGGGTCAAAGTTAAAAAAAAGTTGACCACTTTTTTTTTTTTGCTGAATATACATCTCCTAATACCCGGGCAACGCCGGGCACCCATGCTAGTATATATATATAAAAGTGAACGTGTCTGTATGTGTACATTTTCCAACGCAATAACTTTGTAAATTTTCAGTCTACAGATGCGAAATTTGATATACAGTGTACGGAGATTTGGGAAAATCTTTGTAATTCGTTTTCAGCCAGAAATTTGGTTGTTAAGGGATCAAAGTTCAACGATTTGACCTTTGAGAACTCTACCAAACTCCTCCGCCAATTTTGGGTCTAAACACTTGAAATTTTAGATATAGATTCCTTGGACATGGATCTAACTTAATAACTTGATTTGAGCTCAAAACAATAAATGTTAAGGGGTCATAATAGGGGTCAAATTTTAAAAAATTGACCTTTTTTTTTCTTTTTTTTGCTCAGCATACACCTCCAAACACCCGGGCAACGCCGGGCACCCATGCTAGTATATATATATATATATATATACTAGAATTTCAACCCAGTGTTGCCCGGGTATTTGGAGGTGTGTTGAGCAAAAAAAAAAAAGTGGTTGTAGGAAGGCAGGTTCGAACCCGTTACGCAAAGGAGGAAAAAAACAGGAAAAAATGTGACGGCTTTGCTGTTACGACCACCGCCAAACCAGAAGTGACATAGGTTTAAATTAAGGCTAGACAACCGAAAGAAGAGGATGACTTTCAAAAATATCTGCGAAAAAAGCGACCCGCCCTGTAGAAAAGTGCCCAGTTGAAGGTGAAGACATTAATGTTTTTAGCCAAGTTTTCTATATTTGTCGTCTGAAAGGTTGAACTTCAAAACGATACTGATCTTGATAAAATCCGTCACCTCTGTCGAAAGGTTTAGGCAGACATGCAAACATACATACATATTGGTAGCTCAAATTTTCGACCCAAACCGATTAAAAAGCTTGCCCTATCACTGAATACACTTTATGTCAAATTTCAAATGTTTAGACCAGAAATTGTCCAAGTAATTTGGTAGAGACTGCAGAGGTCAATTTTTTTAAATTTGACCCCTATTATGACCCCTTAAAATTTATTTTGGGATCTAATCAAGTTATTAAGTTAGATCCATGTCCAAGGAACCTATATCTAAAATTTCAAGTGTTTAGACCCAAAATTGTCGGAGGAGGTTGGTAGAGTTCCCAAAGGTCAAATCGTTGAACTTTGACGTCTTAACAACTAAATTTCTGGCCGAAAACGGATTACAAAAATTTCCCCAAATCTCAGTACCCTGTATATCAAATTTCAAGTCAGTAGACTGAAAATTGACAGAGTTATTGCGTAGAGAAATGTACACAGACACACAGACACGTTCATTTTTATAGATATACTAGCATGGTTGCCCGGCGTTGCCCGGGTGTTTGGAGGTGTATGCTGAGCAAAAAACAAAGAAACAATAAAAAACGGTAAATTTTTTAAAATTTGGCCCCTATTACGACCTCTTAAAATTTATTGTTTTGGGCTTAAATCGAGTTATTAAGTTAGATCCATGTTCAAGGAAGCTATATCTAAAATTTTAAGTGTTTAGATCCAAAATTGTCGGTGGATATTGGCAGAGTTCTCAAAGGTCAAATCGTTGAACTTTGATCTCTTAACAGCCAAATTTCCGGCCGAAAACTGATGACAAAGATTAGCTCAAATCTCAGTACCCTGTATATCAAATTTTGAGTCTGTAGACTAAAAATTGACAGAGTTATTGCGTAGGGAAATGTACATAGGCAGACACACATACAGACACTTTCACTTTTACAGATATACTAGCATTTCGGCCCGGCGTTGCCCGGGTGTTTGGAGGTGTATGCCGAGCAAAAAAACAAAAAACAAAAAAAAAAAACGGTAAATTTTTTTAAATTTGACTCCTATTATGACCCCTTAAAATTCATTGTTTTGGGCTAAAATCAAGTTATTAAGTTAGCTCCATGTCCAAGCAATCAATATCTAAAATTTCAAATGTTTAGACGCCAAATTGTCGGAGGAGTTTGGTAGAGTTCTCAAAGGTCAACTCGTTGATCTTTGACGCCTTAACAGCTAAATTTCTGTCCGAAACTCGATCACATAGATTTTTCCAAATCTCAGTACCCTGTATATCAACTATCGAGTCTGTAGACTAAAAATTAACAGAGTTAATGCGTAGGAAAATGTACACAGACACACAGACAGACACACACACAGACACGTTCACTTTTATAGATATATAGACTAGCATTTCAGCCCGGCGTTGCCCGGGTGTTTGGAGGTGTATGCTGAGCAAAAACAAAATAATAGGGTAAATTTTTTTAACTTTGACCCCTATTATGACCCTTAAAATTTATTGTTTTGGGCTCAGATCAAATTATTAAGTTAGATCCATGTCCAAGGAACCTATATCTAAAATTTTAAGTGTGTAGACCCAAAATTGTCGGAGGAGTTTGGTAGAGTTCTCAAAGGTCAAATCGTTGAACTTTGACGCCTTAACTGCGAGATTTCTGGCCGATAACCAATCACATCAATTTTAATAAATCTCAGTACGCTGTATATCAAATTTCGAGTCTGTAGACTAAAAATTGCAGAGTTATTGCGTAGGGAAATGTACACAGACAGGCAGATACACAGACACACAGACACACACAGGTACGTTTACTTTTATATATATATATATATATATATATATATATATATATAATAACAATTGCAGCGTCTAAACTAGATTTTCTTCAAAAGCGTTTTTTTATATCATGTTATGATAATATATCGGGAAACCTTTCGTCAGATATGTTTTCGAATTTAGATCAAACGTGCAAACTGTATTTTATAAGTTATACATAAGCCAAATAATCTGTTAATTTATTTCAGACTATTATCCTCATCTTTATTAGCTGTTTCACGACGTTTCGGCCAACTACTACTCTGGCCTTCGTGAGGTGGTAACCGCGACGGGATAGGAACTCCAAATCTTCTAACTGTATCCTCAGCAATTACTGGCATCCATAGTTGTCGTCTCGCCACGTTTTGGCCAAGTAAGCCTCTGGCCGGTTTAGGATAGGATTGAAACTGCTATCTTCAGACACTTCTCACTTGGAACCGTAAAGATTTCAACGTCTCTATCCACTGCGCCATGGGCCCCGAAGATAGAAGAATAGTTGACCGAAACGTTGTGAAACAACTAATAAGTCTGCGATAAATGAATTAATATCAATAATACTCATATCAATAATGAATTCCAATTAAATAGATATACACCAAATAATCTGGTTTAAAATAATCCATGTAGTTCATTAATATTAAAAACTAATTTTCGAATTTCCTTCAAAGATTTCAAGAAAAAATAGAAATACTTTGCTAGAAAAAAAATGCATGACAATACAATGCTGCAAGAGGACAAAAATTTCCTTAACGTGTTTTTGTTTTCGGCAGCCATCTTTGTTTATATGAGTCCAAATAAAAATCAACACAAATATTTACTGAAAATTACTAAAACATTTTTGGATCAAATAAAACCTCGATTTAAAAACAGATAAGCCACAATAATTCCTACAATACTTAATATTCATCACAACTCGTATCTTCGAAATTGATTTGACAGACAGTCTGCGACACTGACTTCCGGAAATAAATAAAACAGACAAAGGGGAGCCTCGCCGAACAGTTGTAGACGTTACTTTTTATTTATTGAAAATTTATTCTAATATTGTCATTATTCTTTTATATGCTAAATCGTGTCCATGGTGTTTTCCTTCGACCTGCATTGATATAGCCTTCAAACACGACTCCTTTCACACTACACGCAATGCTTCAAGCAGACAGCAACACCTTTCTTAAATATTTATTTATCTTTAAAGATAAATAAATATTTAAGAAACAAATACAGCACGTATCGTTTTAGCGTTTCCAAATTTCAAATTATTTAATAAATAAAAAAATATTTATTATTATAACAGTAAATAATAAATAAATAAACTTTAAAAAAATATAAATATCTCTTACTTTACTGTTTTTCCCCCCGCCAAGAAATTATCTCTTTTAATTGCACGTGTTCAAATGGAAAATAATTCCTTGTCCTTAGGAAAAGAAAATAGTCACGTTTGGAAGATTTTTGGTAATTGCTTTCTGCAGTTCGATACAACTGAAGAACTTCCGTAACGTCAGTGTAAAAGCCATCTTTACGTAGTTCATTGTAATACCAAATATTCAAAATAGCGGTGACAAAGTGGGTACAAATGCAGATTGACTACTTGGCGTGTCGAGTTCAAATCCTGTCGAGTATATAGCACCATTTTCATTTAAGGACGTTGACGACTTTAACTTATTGGTTTTTGCAAGTATCTAATTGATTAGAGAATTTCAAACATCGTAATTCATCATTCACTTTTTTGTGAACCAGATGGCTCTAATGTTGTTTCCTGATATCTTCCCGGTCCTGGATATGACCTTAAACTATATCCAATCGTGAGGCCCCAGCTTGCGGGCTTTGGGGAGTGTGGAACCACCCTTTAATTACCATTGCTCCCAGATCCACTCTGACCGAGGGTGGTAGTATCTGTTAGGGTCCCAACTACGGGCTAAATAGAAACCGACTTGAAAACAACAAATATATTCTATTAAAAAGTTTTTCTTCAAAATCTTTGGATTCGGCATTAAATAACCCGAAAAGGGTTGATATGCCGTAAAACAAAAACAACCAACCAACCAATCTGATATCTTTCTAGTTAGTACAAATCTAATAGGAAGAGAAACAGTTATATGGACGATTTATCAGAATAACAAAAAACGAGAACCATGGATAAAAAAAAGGACACATGAGAGAAACAACTTCATAGAACAACGTGATTAGAACCACCCACATTATAGTTAAAATAAACCAAGAAAACAGTAAATGTAGACTTTGTGGGCAAAAAGACGAAACAATAAACCACATAATAAGTGAATAAAGCAAACTAGCCCAAAAGGAATATGAGAACAGACAAGAGTATATGGAGAAGGTAATGCACTGAGAGCTCTACAGACGACTTTACTTCGAAAATGTTCACAAAAGATTAAAACAAAAACTAGAGACATTACAGGAAAACGAAAACTAAAAAATTCTTTAGGGCATGGAGATACAAACAGGTAAATCCATCTAAGCAAAAAGACCAGACGTCATAATAATTAACAAGAAGGAAAGAAACTGCCAAATTGTAGATTTTGCCGTCCCAGCAGTCCATAGGGTGAAGATTAAAGAAACAAAAAAAAAAAAACTAAACAAATATGCTGAATTTGCGAGGAAGGAAATATGGAAGTTGAAGAAAATCAATATAATACCAATAATTGTAGGAGCACTAGGAACAATACAAAAAAAAATTGGAAAAAAAGACTAAGAGAAATCGGAATCGATAGGAAAACTAAGATTATGCAAGGAACGGCTGAAATCTAAAGGACCCCCCCCCCGAGTGTGGAAACTAGTCCAAATGAGCGTCAAATACTAACCAGGTATATAGAAACTGTAAGAGACATGAAACAAAAAGACGCAACGAAGAGATCTGGACTACCAAAATTGTAAATTATCTATCCCCTATCCAAATAAGATGGCGTCAGCATGACTGGTATTGTCGAAGGATCAAGGAGGATGGAAAGACTGAGGAGAGTAATCACTAACCAGACCTCCATTGGATGAGTTCAAAAGGACAGGGACATTGGAGAGGCGTATTGCTACTCAAATTCCAGTGAAGATTAATGGTCACTGCCAGTGAGAAATCGATGGTAAGCTGGTGTTGCGATAGCACAAGTTCATTTGCAAAGGTTATCAAAAGAGATAGAGGGTACCGGAAATCTGAGGAGATTTGTTGTCACTCAGATCTAAGGGAGCACCAGAGATTGTTCTCAAAGAGAAACGTTTCACGTGTGGAAACTTTTAGTGAGCAAACAACAACAACAAAACAACAACAACAACAAAACAACAACAACAACAACAACAACAACAATAATAATATTAATAATAATAATAATAATGATAATGATAATAATAATAATAATAATAATAATAATAATAATAATAATAATAATAATAATAATAATATTTTTACTCTTAGTGTTTGATTTTCTTAGTTTCATATTTTCTTACGATTGACACGATTTAACCCTCCGCCATTTTGTTTGATTTTTTTTATTTATTTATTTGCCATGGTCGTTTGCGGTCATCAGAAAGATTTATTTACGCACTGAGTAATTAGTCAATTTGCCGCAATTACATAATCTAAAGATCTCTTGACCTTTTAGGGCTAATCCAACATTTATTTTGAATAATGATAGATGCTTCATTTTATTACCGGGAAGGAGACAATAAAACATGCCCAATCTTCTACTCGATGAAACTGAAGGAAAATATTAACATCTTGCGTAATATCAAATAGTTAAAATAGTGGTGGCGAAATAGGTATAAATGCAGATCGATGAGTCAGCGTGCTGGGTTCAAATCCTGCCGAGTATATAGCACTATTTTCATTCATCGACGTTGATGACCTTCGCATGATGCCTTTTTGGAGTATTTGATCTATTTGAGAAACCAATTTCAAATATTCCTAATTCAGCATTCATTTCTAATGAGTCAGATGGTTCGATTGTTGGTCCCCGATATCTTTATTGTTAGAATTCTTTCTAGAAAGACGTCGGGTACTTACGGAAGAGATCATGTGAAGGTTGCCAACATCTCAAGTAAAAGTAGAACGAACATGGTTCGAACTTGGCACATCCAGGTCATCAGGACGTGTCAGTGGACAATGACATCATCCAAATATCGTAATCTAATATATAAACGACTATATGTCTCGTTGTCTGTCAGGCGGTCTGTGTCTGTCTGTCCGTCTCCATATTTTCAAACTGTATCTCCCCCGAAACTAAAAGTCGCACAGCGGTGCTAGGGGCCTCAAATGAGTGGATTTTTTACGGACGTTCTTTTATGGTTCTTTAGCTGGTAAAAATTGTTTTTAAATGGTCAAAAATAGGTCAAAATTGAAAAGAAAATCGTTAAACATTTTATACATCCATCTTAGTTTATTTTTTAATTTTTAATCGGTTTATATGCGCGGCACGTTGATACAGTGGTAACGTCACCAGATTTTAATGCTACAGTTTCGGTTTCGATTCTAGCTGATGGTACAAAAATACTTTTTTTTTCTTACTTTTGAAATCACGACTCTATAATAATATATACAAAATCTGGACATATTAAAATATATTTAAGGGTATTTTACGCCCGGGCAAAGCCAAGCTCCCACCCCCTCTAGTAATCATTTGTTTTGTTTCAAGACACATCAAGATTGTCCCTTATTTCAATTTTCATGCGATAAACTAATAAGCAAAGACTACAAACAAAACTCCCGTTCGTCATGCATTATTATTGACTTGCGTGCTGTCGCGGGAAGGAAATATAGAAACAACAAAAACAAAATGATGAGACAATCAACTTTCTTTTAGTGCATAAATGAAATTATCCATGGTTTTTGTTTCATTTTTTTTTTTTTTTTTGCATATTTTTTTATAAAGATGCTCATTATGATGATGATGATAATGACGATGGTGATGATGCGAAGAGATCCAGAGATAAGACTTACATTGCCAGTTTTACAGAGTGGAACGATGAAGTTGTCACCCTAAAGAAAACAACGTTTCAGTATAACCAAATGAAGTAGTCCAGCAGGTTCAGGTTGAGGAGGAAAGGGGCCAGAGAGCGAAAGGTACAAAGTCGTAGCACTCCTTCTGGATCCAAGTCTGGATCTCTTTGAATTTGTGGGCCGAGTCACCATATATCAAGGCCCGGGGGCCACTCGAGGATAAGGGTTAACGGGTATACCTTAGTCAATGTGTTTATAGCATAGTAAACATAAGTAGTGGGATTTTTATAAATTGGATCATCAAGAACTTGTTTACGTTGGACTTGAAGACAATCAGATTGTAGTCAGCTGGAAAGCAGGCAATCGGAAGAGAGTTCCACAGGGGTGCAGTTCTAAGAAAGAAGCTTTGTTCATGGAATCTACATTTAGGTTAAGGTACAGATAAAGAGTGTGGGAAATTACTGATAGTGGTTTTGGCTAGACGAGTGTTTTTCGTGAAAGTTTGGCGAGGGGGAAAGAAGCTCAACACCTGAAGAAGGTTGAAGTTTACATCGATCGAAAGGTTGTGCTAATAACATTCAAGATGAGAACAGTAGTTTGAATAATCTTTGTCAAACTTAAGAAGCCTGCATTTTAAATTATCTTTTAGCACATGTCAGCTTAATAATTATACATTATCATCATCATCATCATCATTGGTGTATATCATTCAAGAGTTTTGCCACCGTCGCCATGCTAAGCACTACGTGTTGGCGACGCTTTTTTCTCCTTAGTTAGATGTAGAGCTCATTCTCCCTTTAACATACAGGGTCTGACATTCCTAAATGGTCCCCCATCTCGTACTAACCAGGCTAACCGCCGATCAATTTCGCTGATCTGATGGAAACCGGTATTTTAACATGACTATGCTGTAAATTATACAAAGTTATTTCTTTTCTTTATTTTTTTTCGGAGTAAAATCGATATTTTTGACATTTTTATTGACCAATACAATTAATGTGAAAATTTAGCCGTGATAGACAGATAATAAATTGGCTGGTACAAGTACGTGCGCGCCGACAATGCCTTAGCACCCCTTCCACGTTTAAACACCGCAAGAAATAGTTATATATTAGAAACCCTACGCCAATGGTGATTAAGTCAGCTAGTGGAAATTTTTACAAGGGTCACAATGAGTGCATGATGATAACTCAGATCTGTAGAACGGCATCGTTTCAAGAGATGAGTGATATAAAGTTGAATCAGGGGAGCAAGAGTTCAAACGGTGAACAAAACAGAGATATGAGAATATGACGAATGGTGTCACGATTTTCATGCTGGGAGAAAACAGCTTTTTCAGTTCATTCTCTCTGTGGAAGCTGTGCGAACGAGACATCGGCAATACTGTAGAAATCTTTGTAATCTAAGACGAATGTTACTTTTCTGCCTGCTACCTCTGTCCATCTGCGTCACTCATTCAGTAAGTTAGAAAGTCAAGTTAAAAAGTAAAGAATTAGCTAAGATTACGTTAGTCTTTCTCCCCTTAAGTTTATTTTGTTTACCTATGTTCACCCCTAACAAGACATACCGCTGCTTGGGTGTAAGGGGCTACTATTTTGGACCATACGTATGAAAACTTAACAAGCTATTGGTTTACGTTACATTTAAACCTGCATATCAGTACAGTCAGGGTAGCAGGAAGGGAATAACAAAGTCTAGCTGTTCGAGGGAAGAAACTATTAGAGTAGAAAGCTTTCTGGCATCTATGAACCTCAACAGTGAGGGGGTGATTTTGTTGCTAAGTGGGTTTGTCTGGAAACTTATTGAAAGCACCTCGTATATATATATATATATATATATATATATATATATATATATATATATATATATATATTCATTTTATTGTAGCCGATTGAGGGGATAAAGAAAAAAATGTTACATATTAGAGGCTCTATGTCACTGGCGATTAAATTAGTTGAGTGCATCATGATAACCTAGATCTGTAAAGCGGAAACATGAGATTGAAGCAGGGGTCAATAAGTCAAACGATAGGTAAAACATAGTCGAACGATTACGAATGGCTGGGGCAAAAAAGGTCTTAAACTCAGATATCTCCAATAATGTAAGAAAATAGTAATCTAAAGCAATTGTTACGTCGATTTCTGTCTGTCTGCGTCACTCATTTCAGTAAGTTAGAACATAAAGTTAAACCCTAAAAGATTAGCTCTAAGATAACACTAGTCCTCTCTCCCTCTCTCCTTCCCTACCTCCCTCCCTCTCTCTCTTTCTTTCTTTCTTTCTTTCTCTCTCTCTCTCTCTCTCTCTCTCTCTCCTAAATCTATTATCCCCAAATAAAGTTGCAAAGGAACTCAGCGAATTTCTCCTTGGCTTTGAAGAAAAGAAGATTATTATATAATAGCCATTAGATGAAATGACGATGACAAAAATATAATAAAAGACTGGCGCGTATAAACATCCATCACTTATGTATCAACACTTTTATTTTGTTATTGAAAATGTTACAAAACAATGACCAAATGAACCCCGAGCGGACTAGTTTATCCATGTAACAGAAACTGAAAAACGATTACAGCTCGTCCTGCCTCCCTCATCCTGTACCAACCTTAATATAATGTTTCCTTTTGAAAAAATAGATAAATAAATAAACAAGAATAAATGAATACGTAATTCAATAAAACTTAAAAGGAAATCTAATAACATAAACAAACACTAACAAGAAAATAATAAAAAAAAAACATTATTCTTTTTTAGCTAATGAAAAATACACAACTTTTGTCAAATGAATTGTTTGCAAAAGAAAATATTTCTGTTCTATGAGCGTTTGAGTATTTACGTCCAAACTCAGAAATGTCTGTAAATACTGACATTTTGGAGGGGAGGGTGCGCTGTTTTACACAAGTACCAATTATTTGCAAAACCACAATCTTTAAGTAAAGAAAATCATTTTAAAATGAAAACTTGAAACATTTCATAGCGAATTTTACAATTTCATCCGTGGCTAACGACGTTTAATGTTGCATCAACTTATCAACAAATTTTAAGAGGATAAATAAAACGTAAATAAAACTGTCATAAAACTGAAGTATGAGAAAAACAAGTGGTCAATTTTATGGCGTGAAGAAGTTTTAAGACAAGTGGACAAGGTGAACGCCAATAGAGTTTTGAAATGTTTTATTTATTTACCTTCGAGTGGGTACAAAAAAAAAAAAATAGAAACTTTAATTTGCAGTTCTATTTTTACGGTGGCATTTGTGTGGTTGCTTTTTTATGATAGCAGAAATGGTTACGAAAAAAAGGGAGGAGAGAGAGAGAGAGAAGGGAGAGAGGATAGTGGAGGAGAGAGAGAGAGAGAGAGAGAGAGGGGGGGAATAGGAGGAGATGACAATTATGAAATTAAAGAGATGAAGAGGAGGAGGAAGAGGAAAAGAAAAATAGGAAGAGAAGAATAAGGAGGGGGAGGAGGAGTAAGAGAAGGTAGAGAAGGAGGGAGGAAAAGGAGGAGAAGGAGATGACAACTATAAAATTAAAATGATGATGATGATGATGATGGTGATGGTGATGATGATGATGATGATGATGATGATGATGATGATGATGATGATGATGATGATGATGATGATGCGAGAAGAAAGTAGCAGGAAAGGGACAAGGAGATAATGATAAATATAATAGACGAAGAAGAAGAAGAAGAAGAAGAAGAGCGCGGAGGGGGATAGCAATAACACTAAAGCCCAAAAAATAAGATGGATGGCCCCTATTTACATGCTTCCCCACGAGAACAGAGTTAATGAAAGATCGGTTTTGACGCGAAGAGAAATTCAGCTCCCCAAATGGGACACTCTGAATTAGGACAAAAATTACAACTGACTCATCCCAGACGAAATTCTTCTCTACTGTCTGATGACACAACAGATACTACACTTTTATCCTAACCGAAAGCCGAGTGTCGACAGAAAGGAAATAGAAAGTAGTAGAATCACGAAGAGACTTATTGTAGCTCAGATTCCAAGGAAATCCTACCTCCATCGAGAAACCACTGGTAAAATAAGTACGGTGCTTATTCAGATTGGCACTTATGATTATGGTGGTATTTAAAATTAAAGAAAATACAGAAATATCTGTATGATGTTTGTACCAGTAATGGTACGAAGATGAACTATTCCAAAAACCACATAATTTTTTTTTTTTAATTTAAGAAAATCAAATTTTACTTTTTCGATGAGAGTAAACAAAAAAAAAATGAAATCAACGAATTGGTGGACAAGAGCAGACAACCCGAATGCACGTAAAAACTGTCAAAACAATCAATGATTACCTCCCCTTATTATGTTCGTCGGTCACTTATCAGTAAAAAAAAAAACGGCAAATTTGTTTTTCGTAAATATAGGAAAACTATCAATTTTTTCTGATTGTTTGGAATATATAGTCTTCATTCTGTAGGTAAAAAAATAAAAAGTTTCCTTCGTTTTTTTTTTTTGTTTATCACTATAAGTGCCAAATCTGAATAAGGACCATAGATACATACTCACGTAGACGTACACGTGCACACACGTGCTGCAAGATATGTGCAGGACATGAAAAAAAACGAAACAATAATTAGAAGAGAGCGGAAGATAAAATGCACTTTTCCCCTCTTCCATATTTTGCCTTGCGCGAGCCTTTCCTAGTCTCACACAAAACACACATTCACATCTCAAGCTAATTTACTTGTCGCATACATACGCGCACACAAACATACGCGCCCACGTCCACGCACGTACATATATTCACATTCGCGTACATACACTCACATTCACGTGTATATACACACACGCTAACGTACACACATGTACTCACACACGCGCACACTTACGCACACAGAAGGACGACGTCACTTCCCTTCAAAGGAAATCCACACATGCGCAAAAGACCAGCAGAAACACCTATAAAAGAAAGAGCAACAAGCGGCTTCCCCCTTTTAGGACCAGCTTTCGAGCCGTACCTCACACCACTTGCTACTATGTGGGGCAAAAAGCTAACAGACCATACGTACACATTCTCACTCTTTCTCTCTCTATCTACTACTGGTCCATGAGAACACCTTCGCGTAGCTGACTGCTAACTGACGTCAATCCTCTATCTTTTTCTTTGTCTACACGATGGACTGCCATTTCTCGTTCTATTACATTACTCACTTCTCTTCCCACGTGCGAACAAACGATAGTGACCCGAACGTGAGATGGAAACACATTTCCTTTTTCTTTCTACAACTCCAGTCCCGCAACAAACGATGGTTACACCTGCGCGGACATGAACACATGTTATATCTAAAACATTCATTCTTTCAACAGTAAATAAACGACACGTTTATCTTATCCATCAATTGAGTTTTTGTTTCCTTCAATTCCATTCATTTCATTATTTTCTTGTAGCGAGTTAGGGTATTACTATATCCTGGTTCGCAACATTTCCAAGCACACACGCACGCACGCACGCGTACACGCACACACACACACAATATACACACAGAACTTGAATGTCTACAAGATACTATCCTCGAGTGTCTTTTTTTTACATGGAGTTCACCACTTATCAAGGCCCAATGGCCACTCGGGGGATAAGGGTTATTGTGTGTACAGTGCTCAATGGGATAGTGTAGCAATAGTATTGGAGAATTGATAAGGTGCCATTACTTAGGGGGGCGGTTCATCAGGAATTTGTTTGTGTTGGACTTGAAGACATCCAGGTTGAAGTCGGGAGGGAAACAGGCAAGCGGAACAGAGTTCCACAGGCGTGCAGTTCTAAGAAAGAAGCTTTGTTCGTGGATTCTACGTTTTGATTTAGGCACAGATAAGGAGTGGGTAAAATTATTGACGGTGGTTTCAGCTAGTCGGGTGTTTTTTGAAAAAGATTGGCGAGGGGGGACCAGATAATGGAGCTCAGACGAGCACTTGCCATGGAAATAACGATAGAACAAAGACAGGCTCGCTACGTCTCTTCTGTGGGAAAGAGGTTGCAGGGAAGAGAAAAGGGCATCTCCAACCAAGCCACGAAGTCTATTTTGTACTCTGTCAAGGCAGGATAGGCTGTTTTTAGCAGCTCCTGCCCAGATGTGGCAGCAGCACTCCATCTTTGGACGTACCTGGCTCTTATATAGATAGAGAATTGCATCATTAGTGAGATATCTTCTGGAGCGGTAGAAGGATCCCACCATTTTCCCAGCGACCTTGGCCACAGACTTGATGTATGTGTTTCATTTAAGATTAGGAGTAAAGGTCAAACCCAGAAGCTTATCAAAACATGGGGCCTCCCCTAGACGAGAGCCATCCATTTTAATTGATTCCAGATGGGGATCAGAGCGTTTATGATGTAGAGATAGGAGTTTGGTTTTGGATGCATTAAAGTTAACCAGCCACCTATTTCCCCACTGTACCATGCGCTCAAGATCAGAGGAGAGAGAATCAGAGAGAACATCATCATTTACGGCCTTTGATGTGTTGCCATAGATGGTCGTGTCATCAGCATAGATGTCAACGAAGGATTTTAGTATGTGTTTAGGGAGATCATTGATGTAGATCAGGAAGAGAGTTGAGCCCAGTATGGATCCCTGATGGAAAACCAGCATTAATACTGTGGGCCTCTGATTTCTGCCCATCAACCACTACTCTTATGAGCCTATCAGAGAGAAATGATTTAATGATCGAGAAAACATTTCCAGTTATACCGTAGCTGGAAATCTTGTGTAGTAGGCCTTTATGCCAAACCTTATCGAAGGCGTTTCTAATCTCTCTCTGTACAGAGTTTTGTTAGGAAAACTTGGAATTAGGATACTTTCCCTGAAAGTAAACCCTAAATACTCAAAAGCAAATCCAGTGTAACCCGAATAAAAAGTGACACGAATATAAGAAAAACGGATATAAGAAAGATCTTCTCTGTTCCCAAATTAGAGCCTGTGTTAATATACAGTATAACCCGGATATAAGAACCCCAGATATAAGAACCCCGGATATAAGAAACCCGGATATAAAAAAATGGATGTAAGTATAACCCGGTTATAAGAGAGTTGTAGGGACCGGATACGAAGTCTCTTATATCCGGGTTACACTGTAGTATCCGCAGCACAAATGATGACCAATATACACTGGCTTTTACGAGGAATGGTGCACCGTCTCCAAGTGATGTCATCTCAAGTAGCAGCAGGAAGCTGGACACTCCACCAGACTAGATGAATTCTTGTCTTAGAATCACATAATAACAAGAGACCACAAGAAACGTATAATATAACATACTTAAATAGTCAATTGGGGAGATGAAAATTATGTTCTCAACGTCTTTACTAACTCAGAGTTTGAAAGGTAAAGGAGACCTTTATTGGAATATTCGAATATTTATGCATCTCATATAGAGATGCAAGTGTTAGTCTCAGGAAAGGGGGTCCCTTGCTTTATGAGAACTACAACTGAAGTAAAATGAAACGGACACATACACTCACATATATACATGCACACACACACACATGGCCCATTTGTAAAAAAAAAAGAAAAAATGTATAGTCAGTATAACAGCAAGTCCTGAAACATGTTTACCTGAAATAACAGTTGGAAATAAGTCATACACCATCCATTATGACTATGCTCGTATTACAACTACGTACACAGATAACGGACTATTAAACCTGACATAATGATATGGGATAAGAGAGAGAGAGAGAAAACAGCAACCTTAGTTAAAGTCATTTTCCCTAATGATACTGGCTTAAACAGAGCTGAAAGGGAAAAGATAACGAAACACCAACGTTTGATATACAGCATGAAAAGAAACTGGAATCTTAGGAAGATCTCTACCATTCTAGTAATTATAGGAACAACTGGGCTCATGAAAAAATATCAAAAACTACTTGACGAATATACCTGGTGAACCAAGTGCGAGAGAAATATAATTGTACTTAAAGAGATGAGTCGTTAGAATCTTAAAAAAGATCTCCAGGGTGGGGTCTCTAAAATAGCGGGTGGATGTTTGGCATCCTACCCATCTCCAGGAAAATAAAAACAAAAAGAGAAAAAGAATGAAAAGGAAAAGAGAATGTTGTATAGTTTAAATTACCTATTATACGGCATAATCACATTCGACACACCGGTTCCCGTCAGATTACCGACGTTAAGCAACGATGAACATCGCCAGTACCATATGGGTGACCATTTGGGACTTCCAGGTGCTGTATGTACTCTCCACTTATCTCAGAATTGTTTCCAATCGTCCTGGACTTCTCCTTGCCATTGGGCTCAAGCAGTGCCGATTCAGGAGATGTGTGCTTGGGGTTGCCACACAATTATACGCACAGTTGGCCCAGCAGGGGTTATCCTTTGTCTTTTGAGACTGATCGAAGGCATCGAAATTACCTACTAGACACCATCTTTGAGGGTCTTCGGACTCTCTGTACAAGGGTTTGTTACGACAAACTTACATGAGTGTATTTTACCGTACAAGTAAACCCTGGTCAAATATTTCAAGTAAAGTAGTGCTCGAGGCCCTATTAAGATCCCTTCGATAGGAGTATACACTGTTTCATGCAAGGAATGGAGCACTCGACCAGACCAGAAGAATTCTTCTGAAATCTTGTAGAAAAAAGATCGCACTAAAGATAAACTATTCAATTTTTAAGTGGCCAATTCGGAGAGGGAAAATTTAGTTCATTCATTCTTTTTTGCAGACTGTTTTCCTCATCTTTATAGTTGTTGTTGTTTCACCACGTTCCAGCCAACTCATCCTTTGGCCTTCTTCTGGTGATTAAATGCGATGGGATAGAATGCTGAGTCTTGTAATTGTATCTCCAGTAATTACTGCCTTCCATGGTTTTTTCTCACCACGCTTTCGTCGACTAATGCTCTGATCTGCTCTGGGTAGGATTGAAACCGCCACCTTCAGTCAATGCTCACCTGGAAACGTAAAGACTCAACACCTACATCCACTGAAACAACAGCAACTATGAAGATGAGGATAGCAGTTAGCATAAAGAATGACTACACATTCCACAGAGACATTAAAAACTTCTTTTTTTTTAACATGGGGCTCACCACTTATCAAGGCCCAGGAGCCACTCGTGGATAAGGGTTATTGTGTGTACACTAATCAGTGGGATAGTATCGTAGTAATAGTTAGTATTAGGGATTTGATAGGTGCCATTACTTAAGGGGGCAGTTCATCAGGAATTTGTTTGTGTTGGACTTGAAGACATCCAAGTTGAATTCGAAGGGGAAACAGGCAAGCGGCAGAGAGTTCCACGGCCGTGCAGTTCTGAGAAAGAAGCTTTGTTCATGGAATCTACGTTTTGATTTAGGCACAACTATTTAGAAAGTGGTTGAAAAGCGAGAAAGAGCGAAAGAAATCTAATATATAAACGGCTATATGTCTGTCTGTCTGTCCGTCTCCATATTTTCAAACTTTATCTCCTCCGAAACTAAAAGTAGCACAGCGGTGCTAGGGCTTAACCATTGGATTTTTTGTTACAATTCTTTCTAGAAAGACGTCAGGTACTTATGGAGTATTTGATCTATTTGAGAAACCAATTTAAAATATAATTTTTAGAAACCATTTTCAAATATTCCTAATTTCTAATGAGTCAGATGGTTCGATTGTTGGTCCCCGATATCTTTATTGTTAGAATTCTTTCTAGAAAGACGTCGGGTACTTACGGAAGAGATCATGTGAAGGTTGCCAACATCTCAAGTAAAAGTAGAACGAACATGGTTCGAACTTGGCACATCCAGGTCATCAGGACGTGTCAGTGGACAATGACATCGTTCAAATATCGTAATCTAATATATAAACGACTATATGTCTGTTTGTCTGTCAGGCGGTCTGTGTCTGTCTGTCTGTCTGTCTGTCTCCATATTTTCAAACTGTATCTCCCCCGAAACTAAAAGTTGCACAGCGGTGCTAGGGGCCTAAAATGATTGGATTTTTTTACAGGTCATTTTTTTATGGGTCTTTAGCCGTTAAAAATTGTTTTTAAGGAGTTAAAACTGGGTAAAAATTGAAAAATCGCTATTTTGTACATTCATATTAGGTTATTTTTAATTTTAAATTAGTTTATATGCGTGTCACGTTGATACAATGGTAACGTTACCAATTTGGAATGCTACAGTTTCGATTCTAGCTGATGGTACCCAAATATATATATATATTTTTTTCCTTTTGAAATCACGACTCTATAATAACATATATGAAATCTGGACAAATTAAAATATCATATGTAAGCGTATTTTACGCCCGGGCAAAGCCGGATGCCCCCCCACCCTGGTTAGTACATAGCTAAAAAAGGGAGAGATGAGTGATTGTTCAATCAATTACGATTTACAACTACTTAAAAGAACTAAAATGAATTTTTTTCCAACATAACTAAATTCTAGAACTTTTTAAAGAATAGATTTTAAACTATTCTGATTTAAGGTTACCTACAACAAGTTTTCTTTTAAAGATTTTTAAGTGATCTTAATTTTTTTATCAGAAGTGAATATATATATATATATATATATATATATATATATATATATATATATATATATATATATATTACAATAGAAAAAAGCGAGCATGAAAAGTAGTATGGTTAAGCTTAAACATGGAAAAGTAAAGGACTAGTTGTTAAAACTGGAAAGAAAAGGACAAGATATTCTATTAAAAATATAATAAATTTATAACTTAAAATATTGCAGCATTAAGAATTGAGTATATAATGTTATAAATTGAATTAAAAATAAATTTTTAATGCTGCAATATTTTAAGTTATAAATTTATTATATTTTTTACTAGAATATCTTTTCCAGTTTTAACAACAACCTTATATTTTTGCCCCCATAAACACATATGTAATAACAATGTATGGCACTCGTCTGCTTTAAATAAATCCCGCCAATTATCTTCGTTTCATGCCTTCATTCTTTCTGTTTCACTTGTTATTTCTCTTTTCGAACCAGCAGTGAATTAGTAGCAACAGTAGTTGATGAAGCGACGTAGTTGCTATGGGAACCAGTCATAAACAGTGTCGCTCACCTCCTTACATATTTTTACGATCTTGAACATCAGAAAATCCATCGTAACATTTTTTTTTAAATTTATTTTTTTTATTACATTTTCACCCCAAACAAGGCAAATTGCCACTTTGGTGTAGGTGGCTACTATCAGGGGCAGCAACTACTGGGGCACTATGTTGGTATTTGGGCAGCAAGATGTCGGTTCACGTTACACTTGAACTTCTGCATGTCAGTAGAGTTGAAGAAGCAGGGACCTGGAATGGAATTCCAGTCTAGCGGTTCTGGGGAAGAAACTACTGGAGTAGAAAGATCTTTTACATCTAGGGATCTCTACTGCGTGGGGTGGGATTTAGCTGCCTGTCGGGTTTGTCGAGGGTGTCTACGTCGTGGGGGCACCAGTGTCTGCAGTTCCTCAGAGCATTCACCACTAAAATACTTGTAGAACAGGCAGAGGGATGCAACGTTAAAGTACTTGTAGAACAGACAGAGGGATGCAACATTTCGTCGATGGGACAGAGGCTGAAGCTTAGATGCCAGTTCAGGGCCTATCAGATTGGCAACTCTCTTTTGAACCTTGTCTAGAAGCGAGAGACTAGCAGCAGATGCACCAGCCCAAATGTGACAGCAATACTCCATACATGGGCGAATGGTGGCCTTATAGAGGTACAGGATACTTTCAGGTGTCAGTAGTTTTCTAGCACGGTAGAGAGAGCCTACCTTCTTCGCAGCGGCCCTGGCAATGTTTTCAATGTAATTGTTCCAACTCATGTTTCCTGTGAACGTTAGGCCAAGCAGTTTGAAAGATGTACTCTCAGATAGGGAGTAACTGGCCATTGCTATTGGTGGCAGAGAAGGTTCCTTGTAATTATTGAAGGAAACCAGTTTAGTCTTGGCAGCATTGCATGTGACCATCCATTTTTGTCCCCATTCCACTACAGATCGGAGGTCATCCTCCAGTGTTTTTGCCATTTCTTTAGATATGTGTTCATTTGTTTTTCTGTCATGCCTGTTATAGAGTGTGGTGTCATCAGCATATATACCCATCTGAGAGGCAGTTTTGTCGGGGAGGTCATTAATAAATATTAGGAACAATAGAGGTCCAAGGATAGACCCGAGGCACTCCCGCATTTATATCATATTGTTTAGATGTACGACTGTCGAGGCAACCTGGATTTTTCTTTTATCTAAGAAGGATTTAATTATGTTAAGTATTCTACCAGTGATACCGTATGATTTAATTTTCTCATGCCATACCCTATCAAAAGCCTTAGATATATCTAGAGCTACCGCTCTGCCCCCCTCCCCGCTTTATCCAGTGAATGGTATATACGTTCAAAGATTACAGTGAGGATGTCTGCGATGGAACGGGCTTGTCTAAATCCATATTGTTTGTCAGTCAGAAGTTTAGCATCTGTAAGGTGACGGACTAGAGCATGGTTAATTATGGTCTCAAATATTTTGTCGAAAAGTGGGAGGAGGTTAATAGTGATAATTTGATGGGTCAGTTCTTTCGCCAGGATTCTTGAATACTGGTACCACAGAAGTAGTTTTCCAACAGCCCGGAAAGCATGATTCATTAAGGCATTTATTATAGAGCTTGGAGAGAACTGGAACTATTTCGGCTGAACACTTTTTTAATAGCACAGCTGGGGTGAGATCAGGTCCACATGCTTTTGAAGTGTCAAGGTTTTTTATGATAGCATGCACCTGAGCAGGGGTGATTTTTAGATCGTCTAGTGTGACGTCTGTCCGCAAAGGAAAGGCAGGCAGGGGGTGGTTGGAAGGGTCCAGTGTGGAGTTTGAGGCAAACCGGCTGGCAAGCATATTAGCCTGTTGGTTAGTGGGGGAATTATTGATTGCCCATTATTTACTACACTGTTGTAGATTTTCCAGAAGTCACGATTTCCTAATTTTTGTGATTCGATGCGTTTTTTAGTGGTTTCAGTAAATTCTCTCTTAGCTGTCGCTATTTCTTTCTTAACGTTACTTCTAGCTTCTATATACTTCTGTCTGTTTGAACTGGACTTATGTCAGTTTAATCTGCAGTATGCATGCTGCCTTTGAGCAATGGCAGTTGCGCAAGTAGAAGTAAACCATTGGGGAGTGCGGGGCTTACTATAAAATTGCCGCATGGGAACATGTGCTTCAATTGCTGTTTTGAACCATTCAGTGGTCTCATTTGCACACTGTTCAGCAGGAAGAGAATAAATATTTCCCGATAGGGCATCTCTGATAAGATCTCTGATGGCTTCCCAGTCAGCCTTTTTATAATATCTCGTTGTTTTCAGCACTGGCTCTTCAGGTTTGGGGCTAGAGTCTAGGGCGATTTCGACCATTATCACTGCATGATCAGCGTTCCCGAGTGGGCTGTCAGCATTTGTTATACAATCCTCGGGAACTGTGGTCAGAAACAGATCTAGAAGTGATGCGTGTTGTTCTTGCTGGTCAGCGAAACAGGTTGGAAGCGTAACCATTTGTGATAGGGAGTGAGATATAGCGAAGCTATGTGTTGTGCTGCCCACTGCATCAGTGTGAGTAGAGAATCCAAGCCAGTTTTTGAGGTGAACATTAAAGTCACCAAATAAATGTACTTGTGCGCCAGTGTCGAAGGACAGTGCTGTGCCAATGCTGTCAGAGACTTTGTTTATTATGGTGCAGTCCTGGGTCGAGGGAGAGCAGTAGAGAAAATAAAAGTAGCTAATGTTATGTTGTATGTGTAGTCTAAAGCACATAAAAGCTTTATCGTCCGATTCTAAGTTTGTTTCTCTAGTCAGGGGGAGGGTGTTACGAATGTAGACTCCAAGTCCGTGCATATGTCTGTCAGAGTCCTTACGGCAGAGTGGGAGATAGCCAGGCATGTTAAAGTACTTGGAGGGGATGGAGGAGTGTAGGTTAGTCTCGCTTAGTGCTAAGATATCCGGGGTATTTTTTAGGAGAAATGCTTCAACATCAGCTAAATTAGTTCTAAGCCCATGGAGGTTAGTGAATGCAAGCCTCAAGGGAAGAGGCAAGTTGGATTTGTTTGTCCCTAGGCCTGGTTTAAGCTTTTTTTTATTGTACTGTCATCACGTTTTTAAAGAGTTTCAGTTAGGTAAGGGGGAGCTGAACAAGTAGATCATTAGTTGACCTTTCTTCTCATCGGGAATGAGTGCAGGGTCCCTTTCCATGCGCGACATGGCACTACAAACATCTCGATATTATACAACTGTTGTTGGAGCAGCTGCTCTAAGCGCTACCAAAGAGTTAGGACCCTGTACTACCAGTCGGAAACAGCAGCCAGGAACTGTCAATCCGGTACCCTCAAGCCATCAGAAGAAGGTCACCCTAATCTAATTGCACAGGCATGTGTGGTACTCAAGCACTCCCAAGTGCCCAGTTTTGAGGGGTGGGATGTGTCGGGAGTGGGGAAACGGCATTCACAAAGAAATGAAAAAATTAGGCCTAAAAGCGGACGTATCAGCTAACATAAAAATAACAAACTTCCTGGACGTCACGTTCAACTTAGATAAAAACACATATGAACCATACTTAAAAGATAACGCTACTCCAATTTACGTAAACCCTAAGTCCAACCACCCACCATCAATTATAAAACACATTCCTAACTCGATCGTAAGTAGACTCAGTAATAACTCAAGCGATGAAAATGCATTTAACAGGTCAACCAATATCTACGAAACAGCCCTAAAAAATAGATGATACAAAAATATCGATATCAAATATAAGCAACAAAACACCAACAACTATAATAAAATTAAAAATAGAAGAAAAAGAACTATAATTTGGTGTACGGCCCCATACAATCAAATGTTAAAAACAAAACTTGGCAAGAAATTTCTAGATCTTATTGAAAAACACTTTCCCGCAACCAACCTCTTACACAAAATCTTCAATAGAAATACCTTGAAGTTATCTTACAGTTGTTGCGAAAATTTAGAGATGATAATTAAAGCACATAATAACAAAATACTAAATGAAAACAATGTAAACAACAACAAAATAAAAAGTAGACACCATGACAGAAATAAAACCAACACTAGCAGAAATAATAATAATAATAATAATAATAATAATAATAATAATAATAATAATAATAATAATAATAATAATAATAACAAGAAGAAACCAACCCCGGACAAGAATAACCATACCATAAATAAAAATACTAATAACGAACAAGATAAATGCAATTGTAGACACCGTACACTTTGCCCAGTCCAAAATAAATGTCTAACAAAAAGTGTAGTTTATCAAGGAACAATATTTGCGAAAGAAAACCCGAATAACAAGAAATATTACATAGGCATGACTTCCTTAGATTTCAAAACCCGATACTATGACCATAAAAGTACATTCAAAAATAAAAAACACCGTATAAAAACAACACTAGCGAATAAATACTGGGAACTCAAAGAAAGCGGACATTCGCCGGTAGTCGAATGGAAAATAATGAGACAAGCTACCACGTGCAGACATTTAGACGACCCATGTAAATTATGCCTCCATGAAAAATTTGCTATCCTGTACTTTAAAGAACCTCAAAATCTATTAAACTGTAGACGAGAAATAGCAAACAAAATAAAGCTTACTCTAGGATAGCGATACAAAATAGCTTTAAAACTAACAATAACAATAGAAAACAAACAAATAAATAAATTAAACAAACATGAATATACATAAACGATCACACACACACACACACACACACATATATATATATATATATATATATATATATATATATATATATGTATGTATATATATGTGCAAGTATGTGTTTACACATAGGTATATTTATATATATAAAAAAAGGAGGGAAAAGATCTACCTTAAACCACTAACCTAGTTCTAAAACAGATCCTTTGTTTGATAAAAATGCATGCCCATTGGCTGATAGGAAGGGGCGCGGTGGATACTAGAAAGCTGATTGGCTAACTAGAAATCCTCAACATGTATAAAAACAAGAAGCAACCACAGAATTCGCGCATACGCCTGACGAATCCTATAGTGGATGAAACGCAGAATATTCAGTGTAGCTT